>NW_024871170.1:282500-390000 GCF_019054845.1 Dipodomys spectabilis | reverse complement strand
GCAAAGAAAGCTCAGTTTGAGCTGAATTTGAGCCCCAGGACTGACAAAATAACAACAACAGCAACAATAATAATAATAATAGATTTCTTCCAAATCACAGGATCCTTTGTAGTTTGATCTGTAAATATTTCACACTTATCGAAAGCGTTTTTCTAGTTGGGCACGTGTGTTTCCCGCCTGTCATCCTAGCCACTCAAGAGGCTGAGATCTGAGGATCAAGGTTTGAAGCCAGCCCAGGCAGGAAAGTCCATGAGACTCTTATCTCTAGTTTACTTCTAAAACAGTAGAAGTGGAGCCGTGGTTCAAGAGCACTGGCCTTGGTCACTGAAGCTCAGGGACAGCACCCAGGCCCTGAGTTCGAGCCCCGGACTGGCACAAAAAAAGCCAAACCAAAACCCAAACAGCATTCTTCATTGAAAGAAGGTTTCTTTGGAGTCCTGTGGGCACTGGTGACATCAGGAGTGAGTCCTTTGCTTTCTGAAGTTACTGTTTTGATTTTAAATAGGATAATAATTAGATGTCTTTCCCTATACATTTACAAAACAGTGTGTTCCCTTTCCTCCAGCTTGGAAACCAAGTCAACCAAACATGGAATGATCACACTATTTTTTTCCCTACTTCTTAAATCTCAACATGAAGATCGTGTCCTGTTAGGGAGGAGATGGTGTCTCTTCTGACAGAGTTAGCTCGTAAGTCACCGGGCAGGAGGAGATGGTATTTCGTGACACCACACAACAACTTTTCTATGTAGGAAATGCAAAGTGCGTTTGCTATTTATCAAGAAACAGATTCTTGTTGATTTTTGGTAAAGTACACTGTCCAAAGAAACGTAAGGTTCTTTAACTTTCTCCAATTGTCTTAGCTTCCTTTTATACACATGTATGAAGACAGGTGGATAAAAATATAGTAAAATACAATAACATAAGTACTATAATACAATAACATGTATAAGGCCATATGGTAGATATGTGGCATGCAAATAAGGTACGTAATACATAATAATGTATCATATAATTGTTATAAAACATATTATGTTATATAACACTATATAATATATTGAATACGATATATAAAAGTAAATAGAATAAAAACTGATCATTACTGATACAATTTTTTTAATACCATACAAAGAGGACCATCATTATTTAATGACCTACAGAAAATAAGGTACAATTTCTCCCCTGAATTTTTCTTTTTTTTTTTTCAGTTATGGGGCTTGAACTCAGGGCCTGGGCTCAGTCTCTGAGCTCTTTTATGCAAGGCTACAGCTCTACCACTTGAACCACAGCTCCACGTCTGGTTTTCTGGTGGTTCAATGGAGATAAGAATCTCACAGGGACTTTCATTCTGAGCTGGCTTCGAACCACGATCCTCAGATCTCAGTCCCCTGAGCAGCTGGGATTATAGGCGTGAGCCATTGCTCCCCAGAGTTCTGTCCCCCCTGCGGAACGTTGCTTATGAATGATAAAAGTATCTGTTTTCGTATTTGTTCCCCTTGACTACCTGTAATCTCTCCAGGGCTAGGAGAGGCCCAGCCTTTGTCATTTGATGAAAATTTGTGAACTTAAACTGATGTCATCCAAGGTTCTGATCCCAGATTATCTGACCCAAAGACCCTTCAAGCCAAGAGCATTTGAAGCAGTGGGCGTGCTAGCTACCTAGCTTTGATCATTCCACACTGCATGCATCTATCACAGTGCTTGATGGTACCCTGTAGGTGCCATTATTATTATTTGTCCCTTCAACATTTACATTTTTAAAATAGCCAGGCATTGGTGGCTCACACCTGTAATCCTTGCCATTGATGATAACGATTCAAACTAGCTTGGGCAGGAAAATCCAGGAGATGCTATCTCCACTGAACCAGCAAAAAAAAAAGCCAGAAGTGGAGCTGTGGCTCAAGTGGTAGAGCACCAGCCTTGAAAGATAAAGCTAATGGACGGCACCCGGGCCCTGAGTTCAAGCCCTAGTACTGGCACTAAACAAACAAAACTCACCGCATAAGGTTTGGGAAGAATTAGATAATACATAAAAAAAGAGCTTTGGTAAATGTTAATATTTTATACAGACTCAGGCTGCTGATTAGTCTTAGATAATAACTCTGGGCTGGGCGCTGTCCCTCAGCTCTTCAGCTCAAGGTGAGCGCTCTACCACTTGAACCGCAGCACCACTTCTGGCCATTTATTGAAGATGAATCTCATGGAGTTTCCTGCCCAGGCTGGCTTTGAACTGTGATCCTCAGATCTCAGCCTCCTGAGTTGCTAGGATGTCAGGCGGGAGACATTAAAGCCTGGAATTACCACTGTTTTTGTTGAAAGGCGGTGTGTATACTAACAGTTCTAATGTCCTAAAGTTGGAAATTCTTAATGCATTTTAAGGTTAAAATAAAACTTAAAACACACACACTTGCCCTGGCAGGCTAGAACCCTAGTTTTGTAAAGTTCTTTTCAAGTGCCGAGTCCTAGGGGCTAACTTAGATATCATCCTTCAGACGTATGAGGTATGGATTAAGGTGTTGTTGTTTAAATGTGTTATTTGGGCAGCTAGAAACCTGAGGAATGTTTTCATACGCTTGTCAAATCTGGCTGATCTTCCCATCAGCAGAATGTGGGTTCATGTGTATGCAAAAGTCATCGACTTAAACAAAACACCCCCGAAGTCCATGACATCAACTCGACCTGGCCTTTGGGTTGAGAACTTGTTTGGCCTGTGGATGCAGAGCTTAGAGTCTCTGATCCACCGGATTCCCCTGGCCTCTCTGAAAGAGCCTCTCTATGAAGGCCTTGACAGGTACAGGAAGCCAGGTGTGTCTGGAACTCAGAAGCAGCAGCTGCGGGCGCTGTATCTCAGCGTTTGCATTTTTATTGTTTCCCCCTCAGGAGGATGGTATGGAACCCCTGAAGCCCGGGAGCCAGCCTCCAGCCAGGTTTGCGGGGTGAGCTGTGCGGGGAAAGCCTGTGCAGGTGCGGCTGGCTTGCCTTTGGGTGACGCTCACATTTCTAATTCCCGTGTGCTCCTGCAGGGACGGTTTCCCAGAGCCCACCGAGGACACGCGGACTCCCAGGGGTGAGTGGGTTGGGATGGGCAGAAGCTGGTGAGGCTGACAGCCCTGCACCTGCGCTCCAGGGCTGAGATGCACCTGCGCTCCGGGGCTGACATGCACCTGCTCTCCGGGGCTTCCAAATAGAGCAGCAGCCAAGTCCCTCCCCACCCGCCCACTCTCCCTCTCTGGGGCAAACTTTACATGCACTTCCTCCTGCCGGTAGAGTGCCCGGAAGACGGTTTGCCTATGGCTTGCAGCCACGCTGACGGCCAATCAGCCTGTGAGAAAGAGGAGGAAAACAAATCAGAGGCCACCGCCATGGGTAAGGGCCCAGGGGCCGAGTGGGGCCAGGCCAGGGCGCCCAGCCGGGAAAGCTGGAGACGCAACTGCCCTCGACCCGCAGCCGGACACTTGACATGCTTCTTGATTTTAAGAAATAATTCCTATGAAGGAATTATAATATATAAATATATTATAAATGTATAAATATATAAATGTACGAACAATTCGTACATTTATTATATTGATATTATTCATTATATTAATATCATTTATTATATTAATATCAATATACAGAAATATTAGATATCATAAATATATTCCATTGCATACATAGTATAAAAGAGATATGCTATGCAGCATATAAATATGGTATATATTATAAAATATTCTCCATAAAAGATTAGTATACGTGATATAGTATTAATGCATTATTATAATTGTTTATTATCATGAATAATTATTAATATAATTACATTATGTATTATATTAATTATATATTACAATCCATATATTATACAATATATTAATATATCATACTTATATTATTTTATACATTATATAATGCTATAATTATGATATGATATTATAATTATCACTATTAATTACCTTAATTAGTATTAATCATTAACTGGTGGTTACTATTCTACTAATTATATTAATACAATGACAATTATTTCTATTATATGCATTGATATATTAATTAGTATTAGACAATGTTAGTCTATTATTTGTATGCAATCTGTATTGTATGCAAATATGATATAACTATTAATGCATTATTATAGTTATATTTGTTATTAACATATTAATGTTATATTTTATAATGAAATCGTATGATATACAATATGAATTGCATTCTGTTAGTTAGGATATGAAGGGGGAAATTATGTAGCTCAGAATGAAGGAAGGGAGGCTGGAGGGAAGTGAAGGGGGGAGGGGGAGGAAGGAGGAGGAGGGGGAGGGGGGAGGAAGGGAGGGCCGGCATCACAGTGGCCGTCGAGCCTGGGCGTTTGAACCCTGCGGAGCCGAGGCCTGGGGTAAGGTGGCCTGCAGCGCCTGCCGGCCGCACAGCCTGTGTGTCAGCCCCGCGCTGGGAAGGCACTGAGTGGCCCACCTCCCTCCTCCCTTCCTGGGGATTTGATCGCAGGGACAGCAGTAAGGGGGTCAGCCGGGAAGGCAGCAGGCCCGCTCTAAGAGATGAAGGCGTTGGCCTTCACCTTGGCTGGCAGAGCCCGCCATGCGTGGCTTGTGTGGGGAGCTCTGCGGAGCTCGGGGGGGGGCTTTCCTGCTCCCTCGGGTTCTGAGTTCGAGGTCAAGCGCGCAAGCTCCAGGCTGACCTCCGTGGCTGCTGCCCTTCTGCCTTCTCTACCCTTTGCTTCCTCGTGGGCCCCTCGTTTATCTTGTCCGCTTTTCGGGTAGGCACCAGCCCTTCTGAGGAGGCCGACCAGGAGGCAGCGGGAGAGACCAAAACAGTGCCACCGCTGGTAAGGAAGGGAGCAGCCCAGCATCCACGCGAGGCCGGAGACACGGCCCACGGCCCGGCCCGGCTCCCTGGCCCTTGTTTTTCCTTTATGTTTATTTTACTCTAACAGTCTATTCCTTATTTTTATATATATCTCAGCTGCTTTTATTTCACTTCCACTTCTTTTGAATGTATTTATGGATCGTTACTGGTTGGTAGTGGGGCTTGAACACAGATCCTTTCACTCAAGGCTGGTGCTCTACCACATTGGGCCACAGCGCCACTGCTGGTTTTCTGGTGGCTCATGGCAGATCAGAGTCTCACAGACTTTCCTGCCCAGGCTGGCTTTGAACCACGATCCTCAGATCTCAGCCTCCTGAGTAGCTGGGATGACAGGCGGGAGCCACCGGCGCCCGGCCTAAATTATTATGTCCGAAGCCCCTGTTTCAATTGCATTAAACAAATCAGGCATCAATAACTCTGCCAAGGAAAAAGTTCTTGCTGACTTTTAAAAATAAAAATTACCATTAGTTTTTAAAAGTTTCCCATTCATTGAAGAAAGTGTAATACTATTGTACGATGAGGCCTTCCCTTTGGCTTTTCTTTTCTGGTTTACAGTACAACCCTCCGGTTATTGTAACCTTTCTGTATATAAATAAACATATTAGCCAGGTGCCATAAGACTCTTATGTCTAAGTAACCACCAAAAAGCCAGAGGTGGAGCTGTGGCTCAAGTGGTAGAGCATTAACTACCCCTGAGCAAAAAAAAAAAGAAAAACGAGACTCAGAGACAGCACCCAGATCCTGAGTTCAAGTCCAGGACTGCCCCATATACACACAACAAATTTATTATATGATAGCTGATCATCAATCTTAAAGTAGATCCATAGGTCGGGGCGGGCAGGTGGCTCAGTGGTAGAGCGCTTGCCTTGCATGCATGCGGCCCTGGGTTCGATTCCTCAGCACCACATACACAGAAAAAGCTGGAAGTGGTGCTGTGGCTCAAGTGGTAGAGCGCTTGCCTTGAGCTGAAGAGCTGAGGGACAGCGCCCAGACCCAGAGTTCAGGCCCCACAACCGACACAAAAATAACATGAAATAAAATAGGATTCATATGTCTGGGTGCTATATGTTATACGTGACATCCTAGTGACTTGAGAGGCTGAGAATAGGAGGTTTAAGGTTCCAGGCCAGCCTGGACAAAAAAGTTTGCAAGATCCTTTCTATCAGGGAACGAGATTGAGAGGAACGCGATTACGGGGCGGTTGGGACAGAAAAAAAAAAAATTCAGACATTATTTACCCAGTAGAAGCAAGGCTGGGTGTAGTTCTGCGGGGTTAGACAGGCCTAACAAGTATGGTTCCCCCCCCCCCCCAACCCCTTTGATCCTGATGACAGTTCTGGAAATCCCGTAGGGTGCTTTTGACAAAGTAGAGTCCGAAGGGGACAGGAAGTTTGAGGGATGCTTGCCGAGGAAGGCTTTCTACTCTGGACAGAAACACGTATCCCTTGTGCTTTTAGGACATCCCAGAGGAGCCCCCAATAGTAGAAGCGTGTGGCAAAGGAGGTGCTGCAGGAGGTAAGCAACGTGCCCGAGGTGAACTTACACACCGCTCAGCACCCTCTGCCACCGTTCCGAAAACCTGCATGGCCGTGATCTTGACTGATCCCCAGTCCCTGAGGAGCAGCAGCTGGGTTCTCTTGTAAACCCCAAACCAAGTCAAGGTGCTCAGAAAGGCTCCACTGTTCTCTGGTCCCGTCTGCGGTATAGACCACGGAAAAGTCAATGCGCCCACATCTGCAAAGCAGGAGTGGCTGTTCCTTCCTAGTTAAGATGAAGCGGCGCATGCACGGACGCTTAGGAGACCCAGGCCTGCCAGGCTGGAGCAATTTCTGATTAATTCTCTTCAAAATGGACTTGGGGGGGGGAGGAGGAAGGAAGGGATAGTGGGAGGAAATGAGGGAGAGGATGGCAATATTCGACCAGAAATGTTCTCAAAGGACAGAAGGAAAGTTACTGCTAACGCC
Organism: Dipodomys spectabilis; assembly: GCF_019054845.1. Taxonomy (NCBI): domain Eukaryota; kingdom Metazoa; phylum Chordata; class Mammalia; order Rodentia; family Heteromyidae; genus Dipodomys; species Dipodomys spectabilis. The sequence goes on along the minus strand of NW_024871170.1, from coordinate 383,186 downwards.
GGGCCTGGTGCCTCATGCTGGATCAGCTACCCAGGAGGCTGCGCTGTGAAGATCACAGTTTGAAATCAGCCCGGAAGTGGAGCTGTGGCTCAAGTGGTTGAGCAAAAGCAGCTCAGGGACAGCGCCCAGGCCCAGAGTTCAAGCCTCAGGACTGGCAAAAAGAAAAAAGGGTCACTTCCGTTTATGTATTTTAGGCGCTGGTTCTGGGGCTTGAACTCAGGGCCTGGGCGCTGTCCCTGAGCTCTTTCGCTCCAGGCTGGCGCTCTACCGCTTTGAACCACAGCTCCACCTGGGGTTTTCTGGGGGCTCATTGGAGATGCGTGGCTCACGGACTTTCCTGCCCAGGATCCTCGGGTCTCAGCCTCTTGAGTGGCTGGGATTACAGGCGTGAGCCACCGGTGCCCCGTCAGTGAAAAATTTTAACCTCATAATCTTTTCTCGTCTTCGCAGACACCGACATTTCCTCTGCTCCCGTGACCGCCGTGAAATCGGTTAACTTCAGGCCAAGTGACAAGTAAGTGCTTTCCCCGGGCTGTCTTTTAAGCGGGCTTTTCCGCTCCTTTGGAACTCAGTGTGACTACCATCTTTGTGTCCTCTTCCAGCACGTCTGCCAACGAGAAGGAGGTGGAGGTGAGTCCAGAGGTAATGCTTTTCCTTCTCTTCAGAGGATCCTCGTTTGGTAGAACTGGGGCTTGAACCCCAGGCATTAGATTAGGCAGGTGCTCTTACCCCCTCTCCATTATTATTATTATTATTATTTGCACTGGTTATTTTGCAATAAGGCCTTCCTTCCGGTCAGAGCTGCCAGAATCACGCTCCTCCTATTTCCTGAAGAGCGAGGGTGGCAGGCCTGCGCCACCAGCCCTGACTTCTTCTGTTGAGATGGAGTCTCTTGGACTTTTCCTGGCCGGCTGGTGTGGAACCGTAATCCCCCCGATCTCCGCCAGCCACACGTAGCAGAGTTAGGTTGGCGTCTCAGACCCAGTCCCCCCGCGGTCGGTGCGTCCTGACACCGATGCGGGGGCTTGGCTTGGCTGTTGTAAATTCAGGTGATCGAATCCTCCCGTCTCACTAGGCAGAGTTCCTCCGCCTGTCCCTGGGGTTTAAGTGCGACTGGTTTACCCTGGAGAAGAGGAAGAAGCTGGAGGAGCGCTCGAGGGACCTGGCCGAGGAGAATCTGAGGGAGGAGATCACGCACTGCCTGAAGCTGGTCGAGGTGGGAATCTGCACATGGTTTCCCCGGAAGATTCTGGAAACTCTGAGACCCACACCAAGTCCAGAGTGCTGCCTCCCCTGTCCTGTGAATTGCTTAGAAAACACAAAAGCAAGATCAGATGAAGAGCGCACCGACCCAGACAGCACCCATAAGGAGATGGAAATGTGTTTGAGCTGCGGGGCGCCGGCGCTCACGCCTGGCATCCCAGCTACTCAGGAGGCTGAGATCGGAGGATCGCGGTTCAAAGCCAGCCCGGGCAGGAAAGACCGTGAGACTCTTATCTCTGATGAACCAGGAAACCGGAAGTGGCGCTGTGGCTCAAGGGGTAGAGCGCCAGCCTTGAGCGATAGAGCTGAGGGACAGCGCCCAGGCCCCGAGTTCAAGTCCCCTGACCAACCAAAAAAGGAAAAAAGTTCTTTAGGACTAAGGTGTATGTCTCGAGGGGATAGAGCCTTTGTCCATCAGGTGTGAAGTCCTGAGCTCAACTCAAGTGTGAGCAGCAGGTACCTGACTTCTTTATTTTTTTAAATCTAATTTAATTTTTTGTTGGTCGTGGGGCTTGAACTCTGGGCCTGGGCGCTGTCCCTCAGCTCTTCAGCTCAAGGCTGGCGCTCTACCACTTGAGCCACAGCGCCACTTCTGGCTTTTTCTGCTTATGGGGTGCTGAGGAATCGAACCCAGGGCCTCATGCATGCGAGGTGAGCGCTCTACCACGGAGCCGCCTGCCCAGCCACCCTCTTAACAACTCCTGATCTTTTCTGCTTGTTTTCAAGGTGGCCAGGTCCCTGGGCGTGGTCCTGGCTGGGGGCGGGGCCAGGTCCCTGGGCGTGGTCCTGGCTGGGGGCGGGGCCAGGCCCCTGGGCGTGGTCCTGGCTGGGGGCGGGGCCAGGCCCCTGGGCGTGGTCCTGGCTGGGGGCGGGGCCAGGCCCCTGGGCGTGGTCCTGGCTGGGGGCGGGGCCAGGCCCCTGGGCGTGGTCCTGGCTGGGGGCGGGGCCAGGCCCCTGGGCGTGGTCCTGGCTGGGGGCGGGGCCAGGCCCCTGGGCGTGGTCCTGGCTGGGGGCGGGGGTGGCACTGGGCCTGTGCGTGCGGCTTCACCCTCTGTTTTCTGTGCAGTCTCTGATGCCGCTGTGCGAGGACGACCAGCAGGCCCAGGACATCATCCGGAAGCTGGGGAAGAGCGTCTCCCTCCTCAGCCAGTGCTGCACCCGGGCGGCCAGCCGGGCCGAGACGCTGGGAGCCCTCCATCAGGTGAGCTGCCAGCCCTCCCGCCCCAGTGCGCCGCCCACAGGGCGCGCTGCCTGTCTGGGAGCCGTGGGTGATGGGGGGCCGTGCAGGGCGCTCTCCCATCCACTCCCTGTCTGCTGGGGGTGGGCTCGGGGCTGGGCTTTGAACTCAGGGCCTGAGCTTCGCCTCTGAGCCTCTTTGTCCCCCAGGCCGGTGCTCTACCACCGAGCCACGGCCCCACGCCGGCTTTTCAGGAGTAGTTCATTAGGAGTGAGAGTCTCATGGGCTGGCTTCGAACTGCAGATCCCAGCCTCCCGAGTAGCTAGGATTGTAAGTGTGAGCCGCCAGCACCCGGCATGTGGTGCCTTTTTATTTCTCTGTATAGCACGGACAACTTTCCATGGGATGAAGATACACACACATATATGTAACACGCATGTTTGTACATGCACATATATATGTGTGTGTGTGTACATATATGTATTGTGCCTATATCTGTATACATATATGCATATACGTACATATGCATGTGTATCTACATATATACACATTTATTTATATCCACACATATGTGTACATGCATATGTGTACATGCATGTGCATGTGTGTATATGTGTGCACATATATGTATATATGTCTATATCTGTATACATATCTGTATAATACATGCATATGCATGTATATGTATATCTACACATATACACATTTATTTATACACATGCATGTACATGCACATGTGTATATGCATGTGCATGTGTGTATGTGTATACATGTATGTGTATGTGTCTATACCTGTATACATATCTGTGTGTACATGCATATGCATGTGTATGTATATCTACATGCGTGCACATGTTTATTTATATGTATACATGTCTCCATTACGTGGCATTCTATAGGTTAGATATCTAGGAAGCATCTAACCAATTTTTTACGTATCTGATCACCTCAGACATCCTGGATGTCCTGCGGAAGGAGACAAGGCCCCCATAAATTCCCTTGTACATGCACCATTGTGCCCTGATCCGTCTGGAGGTTAAGATTCCCGAACTTCTGTCTGGAAAAATCTGAGGAGAGTTAACTTGTCAACATCCAGGCCAAACAGACTGAGTGAAAAGCACTTCCTTAAGAAGGAAGCCGCTGAGACGTGGCGGTCGGCTTAGCCCCAGCCTTTCTGGTACACTCTTGTGTGCTGGTCCCTGTCTGGCCCTCCGTGAAGCCTTTCTTCACTGTTTGGTAGTGAAGTTGCGTGCACCAGCGCTTGTTTGTTTTTAAGTTCTAGACTACGTCCCTTCCATTCTTCTCTGTTTTATGTTTTATATTTGTCTGTTTGCTATTTGCTACGTAACACGCTCACGCTGGATTTCAGTGATTCGCCTTCTCCGGCCTTTAGCCGTCCTTCCGGTCCTTTCCCAGCCACGCACGCCTCGTCCTCCGGGTCCCGACCAAGGCTCGGGCTCCCCAGCGACATTCCGGTCTTCAATCTGGTCCTCTGCCCGGCTGCGTTCCTCTCATTGGCCAGATCACGGGCTGTGTTAAGTCACCTTCTCGGCTCGCCCGTGCTGCGGCTTGCAAGTGGGTCATCCAGCGTGGATGGACCGGCCGGGGGGGGGGGGGGGGCATTCGTTGCTTCTTCTCTTGTGAATAGTGTGAGTTCCCGCCTGTCTCGCACGCTGGTCCGTCCGTCTCCTCGGTAACAGTCCAGCCTCTGGCGTCTTCTCAGGAGTGTGAGCCCACATGCTCCAGTTTGGCCCTGATTTCTCAGTGGAGGCCACACAATGCAACATGGCCCCGGCTGGGAGTCGTGTCTGCGTGTTGTCTGGGGAACAGGTTCTTGCTCACTCTGAGCTTGACTCAAGAGGGACTCTTCCACCTAGAACATTCCGTACAGAGTACTCCATCCTGGCCTTCCATCGGCTTCCAAACCCTGCGGGGTCCGGGGGCCGGAAGGCAGAGCGGGCTGCGCCACAGATGCCCCCACCTTCTGGAATCTGTTTCCAGGGCGCTAACTCTCACCCCCTCTATTTATTCTGTTCTGGCCCTCAGTGGATAACCAAAATGGCAGCGAGACTCAGCTGGCTGCAGTAAGAGGGGATCTTGGGCTCTCGTTGTTTCTAGATTTTCTCCCTGTCACGTATTCACCTTCAGACGTGTGTCTGTGTGTCTGTCTGTGTGTGTGTTGGTGCTGGAGCCTGAACTCTAGGCCTCAAGACTCCCTTGGTGTTTTCACTTCGGCTGGAGCTCTCCCACGTCTGCCGTCTGTCCGTCTGTCCACGCTGAGCCTTTCGCGTTAGCTGGTTGAAGGAGTCTTTCTTTCCACTGTGTCCGCCCAGCCTGGCTTCCGTGTGTGATCCTCAGATCTCAGCCTCCGAAGTACAGGTTGTCCCGCATCCTCAAGCAGCTGGGATTTTTTTTCTCTAGATAGCTGTTTCTTGACTTTTCTGATTCTGAAGGTTTCTGTTTTCTGAGTTTTAATGATCTCCCATTTCGTTCTTGAACTATCTAGCGTGGCAAAGCCACGCTAGTGGACCGTTTCTGCTCTGTTTTGCCTTGTCCCCTCAAACACCTTGATGGCCATTTTCGTTGGATTTAGAGATGGAGTGGAGGTCATCCCTATTACTGAGCTAAGTATGGAGAGTGGTATTTCCAATAGCAATTTGATTTCATTTCTCCTCGTAGGAAAGCCGGGTGAGCAAAGCTGTGGAAGTAATGATTCAGCATGTAGAAAACCTGAAGAGAATGTATGCTAAGGAGCATGCTGAGCTAGAAGAGCTGAGACGGGTTCTTCTGCAGAACGAAAGGTCCTTTAACCCTCTGGAAGGCGATGGTAATAGAGCTTTAACGTAGTAGATTGCCTAGTATTCAGAGAGTCATATTTAAACTTAACATGATGTTATTGCTTTCATAATATTCTCCCTTTTTTCAGGCTCTCTGACTGTCTTATTGTCTTAGAATAAAACTCCTTAAGTTAAAATTTCATTAGGAAAATAGAGCTGGACACCAGTAGCGCACGCTTGTAACCCCAGCTGCTCAGGAGGCTGAGATCTGATCATTACAGTTCAAAGTTAGCCAATTGCCTATATCCAAAAGATTACAAGACTCCAGGAGAGACAATTGCACAACCATGTTCATTGCTGCACTATTCGCCATAGCTAAGCTATGGAAACAGCTCAGACGCCCTACCATAGATGAGTGGATCGAGAACATGTAATACATAGACATAAAGATATCCTATACACACATGTATGTCTAATAAGTGCACATATTAGATATAATGGAAGTTTGTTCACCCACCATATTTGCAGATAAGTGGATGAACCTAGGAAAACGTATTTTAATGAAGTAATCCAGGCTCAGAGACAAAAAGGACTCGAGTTTTCTGTCACATGTGGAAAGTCTATCTAAATGACAAGTATATGTGTAGACACACACAGGGTCATACGCATGTACGCATAAACAAACGGACCCCCGAGAATAGGCTGGGAGGGGGGGATTCCAACGGTGGAGGCGATTTGCACTTTATCAACATGAATGCCAGAAAGCTGGAAGATGTGTGGTAGAGACAGCAGGTCGATGTGCGGAGAGAGGAGGTGTGGGTGGTTAGTCATGGGATTTGAAGTCTGGGTGAGCATGCAGCCAGATAACGTTAGGGAAGGGGGGAGGGAGGGAGGGATGGGAAGATGGATGACATGAATCAACAGGCACAGGCACCCTGAATTGCAACCCCTTCCTTCATACCGCGCCTTAAGGGTAACGATAACAATGATCATAATGACGGAGCAATTAATCACGAACAAGCTTGACTGGAGGCGTGGTTCAAGTGGTAGAGCACCAGCCATTGGCAAGAAAGCTGAGGGGGCCTGAGGCCCTGAGTTCAAATCCAAGGAACACACACACATACACACACCAACTGTTAGAGAAAATAACAGGTTCCTGTTTATTAGATAGCTCCAAGTATAACTCCAGAGAACAGATCACAAGACCTGAAGGACTCTTTGAAGGTGGCTCTGGGAATTCACTGTCAATTTTGCGTGGTGGCGCTCTACCACTTGAATCACACCTCCAGCCTGACTTTTTGCTGACTGATTGGAGAGGAGTCTCATGGAGTTTTCTGCCCTCGCTGTCTTCGAAACACATTGCTCCAGGTCTTGCTCTCCATTTGCTGAGTTGCTGGGATTACAGCTGGTGGCCCAGTGTATGGTTTTGTTCTGTTTGGGTTGTTGTTTTGTTTTTTTGTCTGTTGAGGGGCCTGAACTCAGGGCCTGGGTGCTGTCCCTCAGCTCTTCAGCTCAAGGCGAGCGCTCTACCACTTGAGCCACAGCACCACTTCCGGCTTTTTCTGTTTATGTGGTGCTGAGGAATCGAACCCAGGGCCTCATGCGTGCAAGGCGAGCGCTCTACCACTGAGCCACCTTCCCAGCCCCTGCTGTTTTAAAAATAAGCAGTTTTGGACCTTTCCTTTGCTCAGCCGAGCCAGTGGCTCTGTGGACTTTGGCCTGAGCACAGAGGATTCCATCTACCAGTGGAGGGATCTCTAAGTTAAGAATAAATAAGAATAAAGGTATTTGAGCTAGGCGCTGGTGGCTCACGCCTGTAATTCCAGTGAGTCAGGAGGCTGAGATCTGAGCATCACGGATTGAAGCCAGCCTGGGCAGGAAAGTCAGTGAGACTCTGATCTCCGATTCACTAGCAAACATGCGCAAAGTAGAGCTGTGGCTCAAGTGGTAAAACACCAGCTTTGAGCAAAAAAGCTAAGGACAGTGCACAAGCCCTGAGCTCAAGCCCCAGGACTGGACAAAAAAAGAAAGGAAGAAAAGAGAGAGTGGAGGGGGGAGGGAGGAAGGAAGAAAGGAGGGAGGGAGGGAGGGAAAGAAGGAGGGAAGGAGGGAAGGAAGGAAGGAGGGAAGGAAGGAAGGAAGGAAGGAAGGAAGGAAGGAAGGAAGGAAGGAAGGAGGGAAGGAAGAAGGGAAGGAAGGAAGGAAGGAAGAAGGGAAGGAAGGAAGGAAGGAAGGAGGAAGGCAGGCAGGCAGGAAGGAAGGAAGGAAGGAAGGAGGAAGGTAGGCAGGCAAGCAGGAAGGAAGGAAGGAGGAAGGCAGGCAGGCAGGCAGGAAGGAAGGAAGGAAGGAAGGAAGGAAGGAAGGAAGGAAGGAAGGAAGGAGGGAGGGAGGGAAGGAGGGAGGGAAGGGAAGGAAGGAAGGAAGGAAGGAAAGAGGAAGGAAGGAAGGAGATGGATATTCATATTGCCCATGAGTTAAAACCTCATGTCGCGCTGACCTTTGCTTTAACACAGATTTGCACGTATGCCTTCTAAAATGTGCAACCATTTCCCCCCTTTCAGATGACTGCCAAATTAAAAAACGCTCCGCGTCTCTAAACTCTAAGGTAAGTACTCAGTCACTTGCTTAGCATGAAATGCTTAGTTTTCAGAGGTAGTTTGAAGTTATAACCTTTCAATGTAACTAATGAAACATTTCAATTCATATGTGTGCAGAGAAATGTATATACACACATACACATCATATATGTGTGTATACATGCATGTCTATACATATCATACATATATATATACATACTTCATGTGTGTGTGTGTGTGTGTGTGTGTGTGTGTGTGTGTGTGTGTGTCCATTCCTAGAAAACATTATGAAATCTGGCTGGGAAGGTGGCTCAGTGGTAGAGCGCTTGCCTGGCATGCAGGAGGCCCTGGGTTCGATTCCTCAGCACCACATAAACAGAAAAAGCTGGAAGTGGTGCTGTGGCTCAAGTGGTAGAGCGCTAGCCTTGAGCTGAAGAGCTGAAAGACAGTGCCCAGGCCCAGAGTTCAAGTCCCAGGACTGACAGAAGAAAGAAAGAAAGAAAGAAAGAAAGAAAGAAAGAAAGAAAGAAAGAAAGAAAGAAAGAAAGAAAGAAAGAAAGAAAGAAAGAAAGAAAGAAAGAAAGAAAGAAAGAGAAAGTCTTCAATGGAAAAAATAAGGAGAAAGCTCTAAATGTAGATGTACATTTACCCAAGTTGAGGGAAATCTGTTCTAGCATAAAATCAATGATAGCAAGAAAAACAGGAGACTCCACCTGGCTGGGTTAATGATGTAAGTTTTCTTCCATAAAAATAAAATACAGTACCTGAGCACCGGTGGCTCCCGCCTGTCATCCCAGCTGCTCAGGAGGCTGAGATCTGAGGATCACGGTTCAAAGCCAGCCTAGGCAGAAGAGTCCATGAGACTCTTATCTCCAATAAACCACCAGAAAACTGGAGGTGGAATTGTGGCTCAAAGTGGTAGAGCACCAGCCTTGAGCAAAAGAGCGCAGGCCCTGAGTTCAATCCCCAAGACCAACCAAAATAATTAATAAAATGAGATATAGTAAGCCCTCTTATAACAACAGTAAAGGCATGAAAATTTAGAAAAATAAAAGTAACAATATAGAAAGGGTTGGTGGTTCTCAGAGTTGGAAAGTCCTGGTAATTCCAGAGGGAAAAACAAGGTTTATTACTAGAAGTCAATTAAATAAAAATGAGAAACTTCTATATTCTTTTGTGAGCAAATAATAATAATAATACTGTGGTGTTGGGAAAAGTGGAATAAGATTGGTTAAAATGAAATTCAGAGGCAAGTTGTTCATTCAGAGCCTTTCCAAGTCAGGCGCTGGTGGCTTGCAGCTCTCATACTAGCTACTCAGGAGACGGAGGTCAGAGGATTGAAGTCTGAAGCCAGCCCGGACAGGACAGTCTATGGGACTTATTTCCTGTTAACCACTAAGAAGCAGACGTGGAGCTGTGGCATGAATGGTACAGTGCTTAGCCTTAAGCAAAAAGCAGTTCAGGGACAGTGCCCAGGCCCTGAGTTCAAGCCCCATGGCCGGAATAACAGGAAAGCAAGCCTTTAAATTACATCCTCAAAGAGAAGCATCAGTGTTGGTCCTGGGGCTTGAACTCAGGGCCTGGGCGCTGTCCCTGCGCGGCTTTTTGCTCAAGGCTGGTGCTCCGCCACTTTGAGCCACAGCGCCACTTCCAGTTTTCGGGACCTGAGCTGGAGATGAGAGTCTCACAGACTTTCCTGCCCAGGCTGGCTTTGAACTGGGATCCTCAGCTCTCAGCCCGCTGAGTAGCTGGGATGACAGGGAATACGCCACCCGCGCCCAAGCCTGGAGAATGATCTCAATGTCCATTTCCACCTTTGGCCAGCCGTCTTCCCTCCGGAGAGTGACGATTGCTTCTTTACCCAGAAGCCTCGGCAGTGCAGGCATGGTAAGCAAATGTCCTGGGTTCCACTCAAACGCATGTTCATTTTTATCTAACAAAACGATGTCCCTTGTCACAGCCCTGTTTTGCTCTTTAATGTCTGAACCTCTGCAGGCCGCCGGGCTGGAGAGCAGCGACCGGTTCAGCAGAAGGGCCAGCAGTTGGTAAGTCTGACTTGGCCACTCGCCGCGGGGAACCTTCTCGTGTGAGAACTGGATCAGCCTTTGGGATAGTCGCTACAGTCCCGGGACTTCCTCAGAGGGCAAAGCCTGGGGCGGACTCCTGGCACTTAAGGAAGCGTGGAGGGGAGACAGTGCAGTCGCGTCTGTGTTGATGTAAGGCAATTCATGATCCGCACTGAAAAGACATCTGATTTGCTGGACAGCTCATCTTCTTCGCACAGGCGGGCGCTGGGGTCCAAGCAGAGCGAGCACCGTCCATCACTGTACCGGTTCATTAGCACCTACTCCTGGGAAGACACGGAGGATGAAAAACGAGAGCTCAAGTAGGTGGAAAGGACTGGGGAGAGGGTGTAAACACTGGGTATGTAATTCCGTGGAGAGGCCAATGCTGCACTCAGAGGACAATTCATTGACAGTCCTACAGCATTCCATGTCATCGGTCAATATTTCCTTTTTTTTTTGTCTTAGCTCTTTTTATGTGTGCGTGGTGGTGTTTGAACTCAGTGCTCTCCTGTGGCTTTTTCACTCAAGGTTGGTGCTCTACCGCTTGAGCCGCAGCTCCCCTTCTGGCTTTTTTGGTGGTTCATTGGAGATAAGAGTCTCATGGACTTTCCTGGCCTGGGCTGGCTTTGAACCATGATCCTCAGATCTCAGCCTCCTCAGTCACTATGATGACAGCAGAAGACCCTGGTGGTTGATTTTTGTTGTTGTAATTCACGTTTGTGATCTTCAATTAGACAAGTGCTTGACTTTTACAGATTTTGCGATGGTCAATTCTTTCCTATGTCAGGTGCCTGCCATCAGAGGAAAAGTTCAATGATGACCCACAGAAGTAAAAATCTCGGGGGCTGGGAAGGTGGTTCAGTGGTAGAGCGCTTGCCTTGCATGCCTGAGGCCCTGGGTTCGATTCCTCAGCACCACATAAGCAGAAAAAAAAGCCAGAAGTGGCACTGGGCTCAAGTGGTAAAGTGTTAGCAATGAGCTGAAGAGCTGAGGGACAGCACCCAGGCCCAGAGTTCAGGCCCCACGACCGGACCCCCCCCCCCCAAAAAAAAGAAAAATCTCCACCTACTTATGCCTGTCATCCTAGCTATTCAGGAGCTGAGATCTGAGGATCACAGTTCAAAGCCAGCCGGGGCAGGAAAGTCTATGAGACTTAGCTCCAGTGAACCACCCAAAAGAGACAGAAGTGGCGCTGTGGCTCAAGTGGTAGAGCGCCAGCCTTGAGCAAAAGCGCTCAGGAACCGACACGACCAACAAAATAAATGAATGCATAAAATTCTTAGAGAAAGAAATGACATTGATTTTATTCCACGTGATCAACGATCGTTCAGAGGAAATAAAATCAACAGCGAATACGGGATACTGAAAACTGTGTGCTAGAAGAATGTTTTATGAGAAAAAATTTTACTATGTTTCCAAGGAAGAAAAATGGTATTCACATTTTTTACAGATGTGTAAATGTGTGTGTGTGTGTGTGTAGAGAAAGAAATCACAGTTATTAATGCTGGTTAATGATGAGTGGTGAGATTGTAATTTCTACATTTCTGCTTTTGTTATCTTTGGCTACTGTTCCAGAACCTGGACTTGAACTCAGGGCCTGGAGATCACTATGCTTTTCTTCTCACAGATGACGCTGTTACCCCTTGAGCCACACTTCCTGCTGGTCTACTGCCTGATTAATTGGAGGTGGACTCTTCCGAAGTCTTGGGTTGGCAATCCTCTGGATCTCAGGCCTCCTGAGTGGCTCAAACCACCCAGACTCGGCTGAGAAAGCTAATTTTCAATTAAATTCCTACAGCGGGGTGCTGGTGGCTCACGCCTATAATTGTAGCTTCTCTGGAGACTGAGTTCTGCGGATCATGGTTCAAAGCCGGCCTGGAGCAGGAAAGTTCATGAGACTTTTTATCTCCAATTAGCCAGAAAAAAAAAAAAAAAAAAGCTGGAAGTGGCGCTGTGGCTCAAGTGGCAGAGCGCTAGCCTTGAGCACAAAAGCTCAGGGACAGCGCCCAGGCCCTGAGTTCAAATCTCAGGTCTGTCTGTCTGTCTGTCTCTCTCATACGCACACACTCCTACACAGCTGATGGCATATCTTTTAGAATTAGATATCAACATTTTAGCACGCAAAACAAACACTCATGGATGCTGAGCCATACGGTGAATTCACCATAGGTGGTGAATGGTGGGGGGTAGCAGTTCTGATTTCCACTGTCTGAACCCAGCGCTTGTTTGCAGAGCCCAAGTTGACTCAGAGCCTGCTGGAGAAGAGACGGTGGAAAGAACAAGGCAGGCCAGCCTCTCTGAAAAGAACACTCCACCCAGGTGGGACGTGTCATCTTTGTAAGTTCACCCCAGACAGCACTGTGGCGGGGGAAAGGGGGTGCAGGGTCACACCGGGCCATCAAAGCAACACCTGCTGACAGCCAGGCGCCGTGGCTCCCGCCCCTCATCCCGGCTGCTCGGAGGCTGAGCGCTGAGGATCGTGGTTGGAGGCCAGCCTGGGCGGGGAGGCCCAGGGCACTCTTGGGAAGTGGCGCTGTGGCTCAAGTGGTAGAGCGCCCGCCTCGAGCCTAAAGAGGCTCAGGGACAGCACCCAGGCCCCGAGTTCGAGACCCGTGACCACCACCACCAACGAAGAAACCTAAAACGCGAGGCCGGGCCACGCTGTTGAACAGGGGATGCGCAGCAGACCTTGTGTGCTCTGCTACGGGCCTGGGATGACCTGGCCACAGAGTTAAACGAGGTCAGAGGAAGTGAGGGCTTCCGGAACGTGTTTTCGTTTCCATTTGCTTTGCTCTTGCTAGGCAAGATGTCCACCCCGGAGCCATGCTCCTAGCCCTGGTTATTTCTTAGGTAGGTCCTGCATGCTCTTGGGTGGCTTCTGGCCTGACCTTCGGATCCCAGGGCTAGCCGGGAGCCGTGGGCGAACCGCTACGCCCCGTTGTGTGCTCTGTCCAGGTGGGGTCTTGGTTGGCTGTTTCCTCGGGCTGATGTTGAATCATGATCCTCCCCCCACCCCAACTCCACCTCCTGATCAGCTGCGTATAGACACGAGCCATCAGACCTACCCTCGGGTGGGTGTTTGGGGTTTTTTTTGGTCAGTCATGAGGTTTGAACTCAGGGCCTGGGCGCTGTCCCTGAGCTTCTTTTGCTCAAGGCTGGTGCTCTACCTCTTGAGCCACAGCGCCACTTCTGGTTTTCTGGTGGTTCATTGGAGGTCAGAGCCTCCTAGACTTTCCTGCCCAGGCTGGCTTTGAACCACGATCCTCAGACCTCAGCCTCCTGAGTCGCTGGGATGACAGGCAGGAGACACTGGCGCTCATCTTGCTGGGTGTTTTAAGGATAAAAATCTTAAATTTCAGCACAGTAGACATACAGAACGTAACAGAAAGCAATGAGCTAGCATATTTATGTATTTGTATATATTATACATGGTGTGTCGTGTATGTGTATATATGTGAGTACACACGCATTATATGTGTGTACATACACATCAGCATATAGATATACACAAATATTACACCTAAACATCAAATACACATCAAATATATAACCATATATATTTATATACAGCCGAGTATCTTATGTAACCATGTTATACATAATTATATACTACAGTTATAGATGTGACCATACCCTGTATATTATACATACACATACACGTTATATAAACTCACACATACACACATGGGTATATACATGTGTGTATATAAACATACGCGCGTGTGTGCATCACACACACGTGTAGATGCACATGCATGTAGTGCACACACTCATGGAGCTTGCTTTAGCAAGTGGGTGTTTCTTTTGGCCAGTCCCGGGCTTGAACTCGGGGCCTGGGCGCTGTCCTGTCCTGGGCTTGAACTCGGGGCCTGGGCGCTGTCCTGGGCGCTGTCCTGGGCGCTGTCCTGGGCGCTGTCCTGTCCTGGGCGCTGTCCTGGGCGCTGTCCTGTCCTGGGTGCTGTCCTGGGCGCTGTCCTGGGCGCTGTCCTGTCCTGGGCGCTGTCCTGTCCTGGGCGCTGTCCTGTCCTGGGCGCTGTTCTGTCCTGGGCGCTGTCCTGGGCGCTGTCCTGTCCTGTCCTGGGCGCTGTCCTGTCCTGGGTGCTGTCCTGTCCTGGGCGCTGTCCTGTCCTGGGCGCTGTCCTGTTCTGTCCTGGGCGCTGTCCTGGGCGCTGTCCTGTCCTGGGCGCTGTTCTGTCCTGGGCGCTGTCCTGGGCGCTGTTCTGTCCTGGGCGCTGTCCTGGGCGCTGTCCTGTCCTGTCCTGGGCGCTGTTCTGTCCTGGGCGCTGTCCTGGGCGCTGTCCTGGGCGCTGTCCTGGGCGCTGTTCTGTCCTGGGCGCTGTCCTGTCCTGGGCGCTGTCCTGTCCTGGGCGCTGTCCTGTCCTGTCCTGGGCGCTGTTCTGTCCTGGGCGCTGTCCTGGGCGCTGTCCTGGGCGCTGTTCTGTCCTGGGCGCTGTCCGGGCCTCTCTGTGCTCGAGGCGGGCGGTGTCTGCGGTGCTGAGGATTCGAACCCTTGCTGCGCCCTGGAGGCCCGTGCGCTGGGTCTGCGGGAGGGCGACCCACACGCCTGGAGTTGGGGTCTGCCTGCGTTTGGTGGGGGGGGGCTGGGCGTGCTGTCCGTCGGTCCGTCCGGCCGCCGCTCACGCCCGCCCCGTGTCCGCAGCTCCGGCCCCGCCTTCTCCTGGGCCCTGGGCGCGGCGGCGCATGCGCAGCTGCGGCGCGGGCTCCTGGCGCTGTGCGCAGCCGCGGCCGCCTGCGCCGTCCTGGCCGCCGTCCTGGCCGGGTGGTGGCTGCGGAGGCCGGCGGAGGCCGCGCCCGGCCCGCAGGGACCCGCGTGACGCGCGTGACCCATGTGACCACCCGCGTGACCCGAGTGACCCGCGTGACCGCCCACGTGACCGCCCGCACCGCGGCCCCGCCGGACTCCACCGCAGCGGCCCTGGGCTGGGCAGGAGCCTCAGGAGCGCTGATCCCCGTGCTCCCAGTGATCCCCGTGATCCCAGTGCTCCCAGTGATCCCCGTGCTCCCAGTGATCCCCGTGATCCCCGTAATCCCAGTGCTCCCCGTGCTCCCCAGTGCTCCCAGTGCTCCCCAGTGATCCCCGTGCTCCCAGTGATCCCCGTGCTCCCCAGTGCTCCCCAGTGCTCCTAGTGCTCCCCAGTGCTCCTAGTGCTCCCCAGTGCTCCTAGTGCTCCCCAGTGATCCCCGTGCTCCCAGTGCTCCCAATGCTCCCCAGTGATCCCAGTGATCCCCGTGATCCCCGTAATCCCAGTGCTCCCCGTGCTCCCCAGTGCTCCCAATGCTCCCCAGTGCTCCCCAGTGCTCCTAGTGCTCCCCAGTGCTCCCCAGTGATCCCCGTGCTCCCAGTGCTCCCAATGCTCCCCAGTGATCCCAGTGCTCCCCGTGCTCCCAGTGCTCCCCGTGCTCCCCAGTGCTCCCCAGTGCTCCCAGTGCTCCCCAGTGCTCCCAGTGCTCCCCAGTGCTCCCCAGTGATCTCCGTGCTCCCAGTGCTCCCAATGCTCCCCAGTGATCCCAGTGCTCCCAGTGATCCCCGTGCTCCCAGTGATCCCAGTGCTCCCAGTGATCCCCGTGATCCCAGTGATCCCCGTGCTCCCAGTGCTCCCCGTGCTCCCCAGTGCTCCCCGTGCTCCCCAGTGCTCCCAGTGCTCCCAGTGCTCCCCAGTGCTCCCCGTGCTCCCAGTGCTCCCCAGTGCTCCCACTGCTCCCCAGTGATCCCCGTGCTCCCCAGTGATCCCCGTGCTCCCAGTGCTCCCCGTGCTCCCAGTGCTCCCCGTGCTCCCCAGTGCTCTGTGATCCCCGTGCTCCCCAGTGATCCCCGTGCTCCCAGTGCTCCCCGTGCTCCCCGTGCTCCCCAGTGCTCTCAGTGATCTCCGTGCTCCCCAGTGCTCTCAGTGATCCCCGTGCTCCCCAGTGCTCCCAGTGCTCCCCAGTGCTCCCCGTGCTCCCCAGTGCTCTCAGTGATCCCCGTGCTCCCAGTGCTCCCACTGCTCCCCGTGCTCCCCAATGCTCCCCAGTGCTCCCCAGTGCTCTCAGTGCTCCCCAGTGATCCCAGTGATCCCCGTGATCCCCGTAATCCCAGTGCT
This sequence comes from Dipodomys spectabilis, assembly GCF_019054845.1. Lineage (NCBI taxonomy): Eukaryota > Metazoa > Chordata > Mammalia > Rodentia > Heteromyidae > Dipodomys > Dipodomys spectabilis. The sequence goes on along the minus strand of NW_024871170.1, from coordinate 367,226 downwards.
CCCCAGTGCTCCCAGTGCTCCCAGTGATCCCCGTGATCCCCGTAATCCCAGTGCTCCCCGTGCTCCCCAGTGCTCCCAGTGCTCCCAGTGATCCCCGTGCTCCCCAGTGCTCCCAGTGCTCCCCGTGATCCCCGTAATCCCAGTGCTCCCCGTGCTCCCCAGTGCTCCCAGTGCTCCCCAGTGCTCCTAGTGCTCCCCAGTGCTCCCCAGTGATCCCCGTGCTCCCAATGCTCCCCAGTGATCCCAGTGATCCCCGTGATCCCCGTAATCCCAGTGCTCCCCGTGCTCCCCAGTGCTCCCAGTGCTCCCCAGTGCTCCTAGTGCTCCCCAGTGCTCCCCAGTGATCCCCGTGCTCCCAATGCTCCCCAGTGATCCCAGTGCTCCCCGTGATCCCAGTGATCCCGTGCTCCCAGTGCTCCCCGTGCTCCCCAGTGCTCCCCAGTGCTCCCCAGTGCTCCCAGTGCTCCCCAGTGATCTCCGTGCTCCCAGTGCTCCCAATGCTCCCCAGTGATCCCAGTGCTCCCAGTGATCCCCGTGCTCCCAGTGATCTCAGTGCTCCCAGTGATCCCCGTGATCCCAGTGATCCCCGTGCTCCCAGTGCTCCCCGTGCTCCCCAGTGCTCCCCGTGCTCCCCAGTGCTCCCAGTGCTCCCAGTGCTCCCCGTGTTCCCAGTGCTCCCCAGTGCTCCCACTGCTCCCCAGTGATCCCCGTGCTCCCCAGTGATCCCCGTGCTCCCAGTGCTCCCCGTGCTCCCCGTGCTCCCCAGTGCTCTGTGATCCCCGTGCTCCCCAGTGATCCCCGTGCTCCCAGTGCTCCCCGTGCTCCCCGTGCTCCCCAGTGCTCTCAGTGATCCCCGTGCTCCCCAGTGCTCTCAGTGATCCCCGTGCTCCCCAGTGCTCCCCAGTGCTCCCCGTGCTCCCAGTGCTCCCCGTGCTCCCCAGTGCTCTCAGTGATCCCCGTGCTCCCAGTGCTCCCACTGCTCCCCGTGCTCCCCAGTGCTCCCCAGTGCTCCCCGTGCTCCCAGTGCTCCCCAGTGCTCCCCGTGCTCCCCAGTGATCCCCGTGCTCCCAGTGCTCCCACTGCTCCCCGTGCTCCCCAATGCTCCCCAGTGCTCCCCAGTGCTCTCAGTGCTCCTCGTGCTCCCCAGGCTCCCCGGCGGGATGACCCTCAGGGAGGACGGCCATGGCTTCCCCAAATGTATCCAAATAAAGATCCATTCCATAGCCAGCGTGGACGGCTACGTGCACACTGACACGCGCGCGTGTGCGCACCCTCACGGACACGCGTGCACACCTACACAGACACGTGTGCACACCTACACACCGACACACACGCACGGCTCGACACCGCCCCACATGGAGCCACCTTCCAAGCAAAAAGCAGAGCAGGAAGGCGTCAGCAATGCTTGCTATTGGGCGGATTCCGCAGCGCGCAGGGCGCGGCCGCTGGTCATTGGTCGCGGCCCTGACCGGCCCCGCCCCCGGCAGGGCACACAGCCCCGCCCCCGGGAGGCCCCGCCCCTAGGAGAAGCTGAGCAGGCGCGTGGCCAGCAGCAGCTGGCACACGGCATCCACGTGCCGGCCGGCCCCGCCCCCGGGAGGCCCCGCCCCGGGAGGCCCCGCCCCCGGAGGCCCCGCCCCCGGCAGGGCACACAGCCCCGCCCCCGGGAGGCCCCGCCCCTAGGAGAAGCTGAGCAGGCGCGTGGCCAGCAGCAGCTGGCACACGGCGTCCACGTGCCGGCCGGCCCCGCCCCCAGGAGGCCCCGCCCCAGGAGGCCCCGCCCCAGGAGGCCCCGCCCCTAGGAGAAGCTGAGCAGGCGCGTGGCCAGCAGCAGCTGGCACACGGCGTCCACGTGGCGGCCGGCCCCGCCCCCGGGAGGCCCCGCCCCCGGGATGCCCCGCCCCCGGGAGGCCCCGCCCCTAGGAGAAGCTGAGCAGGCGCGTGGCCAGCAGCAGCTGGCACACGGCGTCCACGTGGCGGCCGGCCGCGGCGCGGATCCTGTCCAGGGCTTCGGGCGACGCGTAGTCGCTGACCATGTGGAAGAGGCTCGAGTGGAACTCGGTGCCGTCCTCCACGGCCTCCGAGAACGCGTCGCTGTCCTCCGTCAGCTTCAGCCGCTGCGCGCGCTGGCCGCTGAACAGGAGCAGGGCCCAGTCCGCGGCGAGGGGCCGGCCGGGCGCCTGCTCCCGGGCCTGGGGAGAGAGAGCGGGCGGGCGGGCTGCGGGAGGCGGGCGGGCTGCGGGAGGCGGAGGGGCTGCGGGAGGCGGAGGGGCTGCGGGAGGCGGAGCGGCTGCGGGAGACGGAGGGGCTGCGGGAGGCGGGCCGGCTGCGGGAGGCGGGCCGGCTGCGGGAGGCGGAGGGGCTGCGGGAGGCGGGCCGGCTGCGGGAGGCGGAGGGGCTGCGGGAGGCGGAGGGGCTGCGGGAGGCGGAGCGGCTGCGGGAGACGGAGGGGCTGCGGGAGGCGGGCCGGCTGCGGGAGGCGGGCCGGCTGCGGGAGGCGGAGGGGCTGCGGGAGGCGGGCCGGCTGCGGGAGGCGGAGGGGCTGCGGGAGGCGGAGGGGCTGCGGGAGGCGGAGGGGCTGCGGGGTCTGGGGGAGCGGGGTCTGGGGGAGCGGGGTCTGGGGGGAGCGGGGTCTGGGGGGAGCGGGGTCTGGGGGGTCTGCATCTGGGGGGAGCGGGGTCTGGGGGGAGCGGGGTCTGGGGGGGAGCGGGGTCTGGGGGAGCGGGGTCTGGGGGGAGCGGGGTCTGGGGGGAGCGGGGTCTGGGGGGTCTGCATCTGGGGGGAGCGGGGTCTGGGGGGAGCGGGGTCTGGGGGAGCGGGGTCTGGGGGAGCGGGGTCTGGGGGGAGCGGGGTCTGGGGGGAGCGGGGTCTGGGGGGTCTGCATCTGGGGGGAGCGGGGTCTGGGGGGAGCGGGGTCTGGGGGAGCGGGGTCTGGGGGAGCGGGGTCTGGGGGAGCGGGGTCTGGGGGAGCGGGGTCTGGGGGGGAGCGGGGTCTGGGGGAGCGGGGTCTGGGGGGAGCGGGGTCTGGGGGGTCTGCATCTGGGGGGAGCGGGGTCTGGGGGGAGCGGGGTCTGGGGGGGAGCGGGGTCTGGGGGAGCGGGGTCTGGGGGGAGCGGGGTCTGGGGGGAGCGGGGTCTGGGGGAGCGGGGTCTGGGGGGAGCGGGGTCTGGGGGAGCGGGGTCTGGGGGGAGCGGGGTCCGGGGGAGCGGGGTCTGGGGGAGTGGGGTCTGGGGGGAGCGGGGTCTGGGGGGAGCGGGGTCTGGGGGGGAGCGGGGTCTGGGGGAGCGGGGTCTGGGGGGGAGCGGGGTCTGGGGGGAGCGGGGTCTGGGGGGGAGCGGGGTCTGGGGGAGCGGGGTCTGGGGGGGAGCGGGGTCTGGGGGGAGCGGGGTCTGGGGGGAGCGGGGTCTGGGGGGAGCGGGGTCTGGGGGGAGCGGGGTCTGGGGGGGAGCGGGGTCTGGGGGGAGCGGGGTCTGGGGGGAGCGGGGTCTGGGGGAGCGGGGTCTGGGGGGGAGCGGGGTCTGGGGGAGCGGGGTCTGGGGGGAGCGGGGTCTGGGGGGAGCGGGGTCTGGGGGGAGCGGGGTCTGGGAGGTCTGCATCTGGGGGGAGCGGGGCTGAGCTGCGGGTCTGGGCGTCAGGGGTCTCAGCCCTCCGCCCGCTGAGCAGCCGGGCTGGCCGGAGCCACGGGTGGGCGCCTGGTGGCACTGACGACACTGGGACACGGGCAGACACTGCGGGTGGTAAGTGGCCAGACGCCCCCTCCGAGGACCTGGGGTTCACACTGGCTGGTAAGTTGCCAGACGCCCCCTCCGAGGACCTGGGGTTCACGCTGGCTGGTTAATGGCCAGACGCCCCCTCCGAGGACCTGGGGTTCAGGCTGGCTGGTTAATGGCCAGACGCCCCCTCCGAGGACCTGGGGTTCAGGCTGGCTGGTAAGTTGCCAGACGCCCCCTCCGAGGACCTGGGGTTCAGGCTAGCTGGTAAGTGGCCAGATGCCCCCTCCGAGGACCTGGGGTTCAGGCTGGCTGGTAAGTGGCCAGACGCCCCCTCCGAGGACCTGGGGTTCACCGCTGGCCTGTTCTGCGGCGTACGGGGTCTCGGGCCTGTGAGACGCACCCACCTTAAACACCACCTTCTGCGAGTCGCACACCGCGTTCCACTTGCTCCAGCCGAAGGCGAAGGTCGAGCTCAGCAGGGCGATCTGTCGGTAGGCCTTGACCTCCACCAGGGCCCCCTGCGGACGGGACACAGCACACACCCCTGAAGGGCCCCCTGCGGACGGGACACAGCAGACACCCCAAAGGGCCCCCCTGAGTCTCCTCCACCGTGGCAGACACCCCGAAGGGCCCCCCTGAGTCTCCTCCACCGTGGCAGACACCCCGAAGGGCCCCCCTGAGTCTCCTCCACCGTGGCCCCCTGTGGGCTATTCTCACACGAGGACCCATTTGCTCATTTAGTTGTTGTTGTGGGTCGTGGGTCTTGAACTCTGGGCCTGGGCGCTGTCCCTCAGCTCTTCAGCTCAAGGCTGGCGCTCTACCACTTGAGCCACAGCGCCACTTCCGGTTTCCTAGTGGTTTATTGGGGATAAAGAGTCTCACGGCCTCTCCTGCCCAGGCTGGCTTTGAACTGTGATCCTCCAATCTCAGCCTCCTGAGTAGCTGGGATTTAGTGTTTCTGAAGACGTGCTCAGTTGAGGAGCTGAGCAGAGATGGTCTCTTCCACCTCCCTGCAAGCAGCTGTACTGAAGGGTTTCCATTTGACGTGGCAGAGGGTGAGGACCACGCGCCTTGATCCACGCTGCCCCTCCCATCCTTCCCCCCCACCCCCGGCTCCAGGTTTGTCCATGGACACTGCGCAGCACAAGGGCCGTTTCCCACCCTTCCTCTCTCTCTTCATGGGCCCTCCCTCCCCTGAGCCTCTCCCTCTCCACCAAGCCCCAGCTTCCGGCATTCCCGCCATTGCAGGAACCCCGCCTTGCAGATACCAAATCTTAGTTAACTGGCTTGTGTCTACATGCATGTGACTCCGTGCGTTTCCATGTGCTTGTCCAGGTCCATCCGTTTCCTTGCAAATGACATCAAATGGTTCTTCCACTCCGTGTGTGAGCCTCCTCGGGCTGTCTGCTGCTTAACTGGAGACCAGAGTTTCTCATGGACTTTCCTGCCCAGGCTGGCTTCATCTCTGATTCTCAGAGTGCAGCCTCCTGAGTGGCTGAGATTACAGGCAGGAGCCACGGCGCCTCGCTGGTTTTATATGTGTGTGTATGTGTTTGTTTTAGCCTATGCATTTATGTGCACACTGGTGGCTATATAATTATCCCCATTAAGAGAATGCACAGGTTTATTTACCCTTTTAAGATACCTTCTGCCAGGCCTGGTGGCTCAGGCCTGTAATCCTAGCTACCCAGCAAGGTAGAAGCCAGCCTGGGCAGGAAAAGTCTGTGAGCTGCTCCCCTCCTCTCCCAGCTGTGGCTCAAGTGATAGAGCACTAGCCTTGAGCAAAAATACCCAGGGACAGTGTCCAGCCCTGAGTTCAAGCCCCAGGACTGGCACCAGAAAGGAAGGGAGGGAGGGAGAGAGGAGGGAGGGAGGAAGGGAGGGAGGGAGGAAAGAAAGAGGAAGAGAGACAGGAAGGAAGGAAGGAAAGGAAAGAAAAAGAAAATAAAGAAACCTTCCACCTATCTAGCCACACAAAAGGAAAGAAATGATACAAAATGAGGATCTCAGGACATTTTTGCATTAAGCCTGCTCCTTTGGTGAATATGAAGACCATACATATGTATATTGGTTTAGTGCGTGAGGAAGACCATTCAGCTGAGCGAACTCTGAATTTCTGTTCTTCTTGCTTGTTCTTTCCTTCCTTCCCAAATATAATCCAGTATAGAACTCACGATATCAAACAGGTGCGACACCAGCTTGTCATCCGAGGCTTGTAGAGCCAGAGGATGACAGTTCAAAGCCAGCCTGGACAGAAAGTCCCCAAGACTCCATCTCCAAGACAACTAGCAAAAAGCCAGCCCGGAGGCATGGCTCAGGTGGAAGAGCACCAGCCTACCACGCCAAACAAGCACAAGGCTCAGATTTCAAATCCCAGTACTGTTAAAAACAAACGAACAAGACCTACAACCCATGGTATAGCTAAAGGCAGACAAAGTTCAGTGCCTGCCTGCACTCTGAATGTCCTAATAAAGTTTGAAAGATTCGCGCTTGCCTTATTGTTGATAATCACGTATAGATGAGAGAATCGGGTCGGGAAGATATTCAGCCCAACTTCTTTCAACGCAGTAATGAAGGGGATCAGAGCCAGCCATTTGCCCTTCAGATTGGAAACTGGCCTTTGGTCTTTCAGCTTGACTGAAGATAGCATACAGAGGTTTTCCTAAGTTTAAACGAGAAAAAAAAAAAGCAGCTTTAATTTTAAAAACCTTCAATGATAGCTGTGCTACTGCTCCAGGTTCGGCTTCTGATTAGTTATTATTATTGCTGCTATTTTATTTCTTTTTTTTTGGTTGGTCGTGGGGCTTGAACTCGGGGCCTGGGCGCTGTCCCTCAGCTCTTCAGCTCAAGGCTGGCGCTCTACCACTTGAGCCACAGCGCCACTTCCGGTTTTCTGAATGGTTTATGGGAGATCAGAGTCTCATGGGCTTTCCTGCCTGGGCTGGCCTTGAACCCCATCCTCAGCTCTCAGCCTCCTGAGTAGCTGGGATGCTAGGCGTGAGCCCCGGGGCCCGGCTGGGCTGTGTGTTTTGTGACAGAGAGGCTTCTCAGAGGGAGAGCCGCCTCACAGGGGGTTCAAGGGCTCTCTAAGGGACCAGGGGGTCTCCTTAGGGTGCGCCAGGCCCTTGGGAATTCACGCCAGCCCCTGGCTGGTGGGCTGGTCCCTGACCTATCCCCAGGGAATGTAGGGTGCACCATACGGAGGATGACCTACTCGTGTGAGTCATTCTTCAGTGATAGCTCACGGGCTTCTCTGCCCCAGCTGGCTGCCACAAAGATTAAGTGGTACTGCTCTGCCCAGACCCCCGTTAGAAACGGGGCATTTCCCGCTCAAGGGATACTTCATATGCACTTAGAAAGTTGATATATACAGACGTATACATGTATAGATAAGTGTGCGTGTGTGCGTATGTGTCTCTGTGCTTGAACTGAGGGCCTGGACCCTGTCTTTAGCTTTTTCATTCAAGGCTAGCTCTCTGCCACTTGAACCACGCCTCCATGTGTAGCTGGTGGTTTTTTGGTCTGAGACCAGGACTCGAACTCGGTAACTCGGCAACACTTGTTTTGCTCATCGGCTAGCACCCTACCAACTGAGCCGCCTCCAACCCCCGCAGCTTGTGGCTTGTGAGTGGTTCTCACAGACTTTCCTGCTCGGGCTGCCTCTGAATGGTGGCCTTCAGATCTCAGCCTCCTGATGGCTGGGGTTCTGTCCTGTGTAGAGCAGGGCTCACTCGCTCACTCCTGTCAGCTCCTGGCAGTCTTACCTTGATCTGGATCTGGAACTCGGTGAACGCCGTGGTCACCGTCAGGAGGACTCTGTTCAGGTCCAGAGGCACCATCTCCCACGACAGGTAGGGCATGTTTATGTGAGCGTCTTGGACCAGGGTGAAGGGGCCGGGCACCTCCAGGCTGAAGGACAGGAGCTTGTCTTCCTCTTTGTAATACACGTCACTGATGCCGCCCTTCTTCCAGCCCTGACCTTGAGAATGACGGGACGGGGAGCATTGCGTTCATCTTTCGCTGTCAGAGAGCGCACGCGTAAAACTGCCCTGGGAATTTCCCAGTGTGTGAGGCGGCCTGCTTTGTGTGGTGCTTTTCTCTCGTGCCGGCACTGGGACTTGAATTTAAGGCCTCGAACACTCCCTCAGTTGTTGTGGGTTTTTGTGTTTGGTTGGTTTTGGGGCTTGAACTCACAGCCCGGGCACTGTCCTTGAGCTCTTTGGCTCAAGGCTACTGCTCTACCACGTTGAGCTTCCCCGGGCTGGCTTTGAACCTGGATCTTGACATCTCAGCCTCCTGATTAGCTGGAATTACAGGCTCTGCCGCTTGAGCTACAAAATCCGTTTAAAAATACAACTTGTGTTCATCTCTGTCAAAAGCACATAAGAAGATGAGCAAGGCAGTGCATGCCCGTAATCCCAGCGACTTGAGCGGCTGAGATGTGAAGATCAAAGTTGGAGGTCAGTGTGTACAAAACGCGATCGAGACCCCCCCATCTCAGCCAGTAAGATGCTAGGTCGAATGGGGTCCAATTTTCATCCCAGCTGCACGAGAAGAAAAAACTGCAGGATGTGACCTAGCCCGGGCCAGAGAAAAACGTTCCTATTCAAAACAAAACAAAACAGAAAGGCAAGGCGGGGTTCAGCGTGCAGCGTCTGCCGAGCAAGCAGAAGGTTCTGAGTTCAAAACCCAGTATCTCAAAAAAGAAAAAACAGCAGCAGCGAAAGTTGGCATAAAAAGACGCAAGAAAGAAAAATCCTGGTTTATGTAAGGATTTACCATTTTGTCTTTTCCTTGCTTTCTTTCCCTTCCTTCCCTCCCCCTCCCTCTTTCCTTCCTTCCTTTTTTTGCCCGATCTGGGGTTTTGAACTCAGGGCCTGGGCGCTGTCCCTGAGCTTCTCTGGCTCAAGGCTGGCGCTCTACCACTTAAGCCACACCGCCACTTCCGGCCTGTTCTCTGTGGTTTATTGGACATAAGCATCTCACAGATTTTCCTGCCCGGGCTGGCTTTGAACTGCGATCTTCAGATCTCGGCCTCCTCAGGAGCTAGGCTGACAGGAATGAGCCACCTGAGCCCAGCCGCTTGCTTGCTTCTTTCCTTCCTGTTATCCTACCAGTGCGAGGGTTTGAACTCGGGGCCTGGAGCTCAAGGCCTGGGCTCTACACGTACAGCCACAGCTCCACTTCTAACTCGAGTCTCGTGGACTTTCCCGCCCCGGCTGGCTGTGGACCGCGATCCTCCGGATCTCAGCCTCCTGGGTAGCGCCAGCTCTGGTTTAATGACACGGGGCTCAGCGCCAGGGTCGAGCGCCACTGTACCTTCGGCGTCCCACCTGACCACCATCGGCTCTTCGAAGAAGACGACGTTCTCGGGGAGCTGCAGGGTGATTTCGATGGGCGGGAAGGCGTTCTCCGGATCCAGCTCTTCCACCGACTCGGGAGGATACGTGAAATTCTGTAATTCTCCTCTGAGCAGCTGTAAAGGATCACAACAGCAGCGTGTTAGAAGAGCAGTGGGCACACGCGGCCGGCCGGGACGGCGCTGGGGAGAGAGAGGCCCTTCCCCTCCCCCCAGCCAGTCCCCTCTCCCCCCACGGCTCCAGGTCACGCGAGGGCCCATGAATTCCCATCACGGCCCATCTCCTTCACCCGCTCCCCCCTCCGCCGCCCTCCACTACCCACAACCCCCAACCGGCTCTGTGCGTTCCCGCCACTCCCGCTTTTGGGGTGCATTAATTTTCAGTGGGGTTTCATCACGGTATTTCACACACACGCTTTAATCTGACCCACCTCTCCCTCCCCCCCCCCCCCCCGGCCTCCCCCGCTGCTCACAGGAAGATCTGGTTTTACACAAGGACTTTCCTTTGGTTCTCTGATCGATGGATTTCATTTTCCTTTATTTTGTCGGTCATGGGACTTGAACTCAGGGCCTGGGCGCTGTCCCTGAGCTCTTTTGCTCAAGGTTAACACTCTATCACTCTGAACCACAGCTCCACTTCTGTTTTTCTGGTGGTTTCATTGGAGATAAAGGTCTCACAGACTTTCCTGCCCGGGCTGGCTTTGAACCATGATCCTCAGATCTCAGCCTCCCGAGTAGCTGGGGTGACAGTGTGAGCCTCAAATCCACAGATTTGACTAAGACAATGCCACAACAATATCGAAAGACAAAAGATAATCACGACATTTCAGTGTGATTGTATAAACTCTTGTCAGTCAGAATCTCGTGTGTGTGTGTGTGTGTGTGTGTGTGTGTGTGTGTGTGTGTGTGTGTGTGTGTGTTGGTACTGGGCCTTAAACTCACAGACCGAGCACTGTCCTGTAGCTTTTAGGATCAAGCCTGGCGCTCTACCACTTGATCCATACCTCCACTTACGGCTTTTTGGGTGGCTCATTGCAAGTAAGAGTCCTGCCTAGGCTGGCTTCAAACCAGGACCTTCAGCTCTGTCTCCTGAGTGGCTGGGATGACGGGCATGAGCCCCGGGAATGTGGCTCTATGAACTATGGCTTATGGTGAGTTTCTCCACCATTCCATTCCTCTCAGCGGCCCTGCGAAGCCTCTGCTTTGTGCGACTGGGCCTGGACGTCAGGCCGTGGAGCTGGCTGGGCAGGTGCGTACCGCTCCGAGCCAAACCTCCAGCCCTTTAAAGCCCTGCGCTGAACAGAGAAGGAGCTAGGATTGGAGTCTGGAGGGCGCGGGGCGGCTTCGCGGGCGAGGCCGGCGCAGGCTCTGTCTGGACCGAGCAGGGATGCATCTGGGAAGTGGGGCCAGGTCACGAGTGTGAGAAAAGACCAGAAATGAAGAAGATGAGGTGAGGAGGACACGTGGGGGGGGCCGGTGTGAGTACGCGGCAGGGCACGGCGTGGTACCATTAGATGACTCCAGAAAATTCGAGAACGTTCTGGGTGAATCCTAGAAACGTGCCCGCTCAGCCTGGTCTTTCCTCTGGGGAGAACAGGACTCTTCCCCTCAGCAGCCAACCCTACAGAGATGTCTGCCTCAGTGTACCACTGGTTTGGGGGGGATCTTTGAGGCAGAGAAAAGGAAGAGTAATATCAAAACCTAGTTGGAGCTGGGCAGGTGGCTCCATGGTAGAGCGCTCGCCTTGCATGCATGAAGCCCCGGGTTCGAGTCCTCAGCACCACGTGCACAGAAGAAGCAGGAAGTGGAACTGTGGCTCAAGTGGTAGAGCGCCAGCCTTGAGCCAAGCAGCCCCAGGGACGAACCGCGCCCACGGCGCCAGGACTTTAAAGCTTTAACTCAAAACCAGTTGTAAATACAACCGTGCCCCAAGGCCCTTGGCCATGAGTCTGAGCGAGAAACCCCGGCCTAAGAGCCAGCGCAGCCTGCCAACTCCAGGCCCTGGGCGTCGCTCGGGCCCCGCAGCGCGCACAGCAGTGTCGGGCTGCGTGGTTTCAGCGGAGCTGGCGCGCGATCCACACAGCTGCGGCTGCACACCGCTGCTCCTGCCGGGTCCAACGAGGTGAGCAGGTGTGAATTTTAGTTTTTAAATTCTTTATTGTTAGATCCATTTATTATCGGATCCAAAACGTTACTACCTATGAACTGAAGATGTGTGTGTGCGTGTGCGAGACCATGTGTGCATGCATGCTCGTTAAAGGGCTTGAACTCACAACCTGAGCACTAGCCCTTAGCCTGGTGCTCTACCACTTGAGCCACTCGAACGCCACTATCCAGCCTTTTGCTGGTTAATAGATGAGGAGTCTCCAGGACTTTTCTACCCAGGCTGGCTTTGCACCACGATCCTCAGATCTCAGCCTCCTGGGAGAGTCAGCGGGGATGGCAGGCGTGAGCCACCGTGCTTGGCCTTGGATAGTGTAAGATTCTGTTTTTCCTGTGAGCTGGTGCACGGGACCCAGTGTCGTTGGAGGCTGGGGGGGGGGGGGGGGAGGAAGTCAGACGTGGGAAGCGGTTCGAGGCCGACCTACCTCCACCATCATCCAGCCCTTGACCGGCTTGCAGAGCGGGGGCAGCTGCAGGATGTCCAGGTAGAACACGCCGCCCAGAGGCGTGAACTGGCACAGATTCACGTCCAAGATGTCCTTCATTTCTGGCATTTCAGAGTCGTTCTTCACCAGGAGCTTCTGGGCTGAAGGCAAGCACGTCCACACAGGGTTGGAACAGACCGTGATGTGTGGGTGGGCACACGCATGCATGCACGCACGGGTCGTTATTGGGGCTTGAGCTCAGGGCCGGGGTGCTCAGGGCCGGGGTGCTCAGGGCTGGGGTGCTCAGGGCCGGGGTGCTGTGCCTTCGCCCCTTCCTTCCGAGCTGGTGTTCTACCATAGTTGCATTTCCGGCTTTTTGCCAGGTAAAAGGAGTTAAGAGTGCCGGAGCATTTCCTGTCCAGGCTCCCTTGGAAGTCCCGATCCTCAGATCTCAGCTGCTTGAGCCACTGTACCCAGCAATGTCTTTGCATTGGGGGCAGTGAATGAAAAAATTCTGCTCCTAGAAAAGGGAGCTTGTACTGAACCCCCTGCCAAACATGAGCTCACACAGACCTAGCGTCCACGGGAGCGGGTGATCTAGACAGAGGATTTGCTAACTCTTCAGGAATAATGGCGTAAGTGTGTGTTACTATGAAAATAATGTGAGCAACACGGAGCCCTGCATGAACTGGCCTGTTGTCCTTGTGCAAGGATCATCCCAACGGAAGTGTGAGGCAAGACCTGACTGCGTTTATAAAACAGCGTAACACACGTGATCAGTAGCAAATTCCTTAAAACTGGACAGCATAGGGCGAAGAATTCAAAAGGCAAAAAAATAAACATTAAAACGTAAATGTTGGTTCACATATGAAATTACAGGTTTGTTTGTTTTTTCAATAAAATAAGGCCAGTACTGGGTACTGGTGGCTTAGGCCTTTAATCCCAGCTACTCAGGAGGCTGAGATCTGAGGACTGCAGTTCAAAGCCAGCCTGGGTAGGAAAGACTCCTCCCTCCAGTTAATCTCCCAAAAACAGCCACAAGTGGAGCCGTGGTTCAAGGGGCGTTGAATGGAAAAGCGCAGGGGCGCAGCCAGGACTTGAGTTCAAGCCCCGGGGCTGGCAGGTTTGAAGCACTGCGCCTGCCAGATTCGGGACGTGAACAGGTGTGAATTTTAGTTTTTCAACTCCTCATTGTTAGATCCATTTCTTATCAGACCCAAAACATTACTACCTATAAATTGAAGATGTTTGTGTGTGTGCGTGCGTGTGCGTGCACGCACTTTAAAGGGCTTGAACTCACAACCTGAGCACTAGTCCTTAGCTTTTTGGCTCAAGGCTGGTGCTCTACCACTTGAGCCACAGCTCCACTTCCAGCCTTTTGCTGGTTAATAGGAGATGAAGAGCCACGGTCCCCAGATCTCAGCCTCCTGGGGGAGTTAGCTAGGATTACAGGTGTGAGCCACTGTGCTTGGCCTTGAAGATAGTGTAAAATTCTGCTTTTCCTGTGAGCTTGTGCAACAGGACCAAACATCGCTGGAGGCTGAGGCTGAACGTGGGAAAGGGGTTCGAGGGTTGACCTACCTCTACCATCATCCAGCCCTCGGCCGGCTTTCAGAGTCAAATCCTTTTTTCTGACATATGTTAAACTGTTGTCACTATTAATATTTGTGTGTGTGTGTGCTAGGGCTTGATCTCAGAGCCTGGGCACTGTCCTTTAATTGTTTTTCATTCAAGACTGGCACTGTGCCAATTGAGCCACGCTTCCCCTTCCAGCATTTTGCTGGTTAATTAGAAATGACAGTCTCATGGACCTTCCTACCCGGGCTGGCCTCGAACGCAAATCCTCAGATCTCAGCCTCCTGAGTAGCTAGGATGACAGGCGGGAGCCAGCAGCGCCGGGCCCTGCATTATTCTGTGTGTGTGTGTGTGTGAAGAAAACTTGGACACGGCTGCCCTCTGACCGGCGCGTTCAGAATACCTTCTAATATTTTGTCACTTAGTAATTTCCTCCTCAGTGCATTCTTCATGGCTTCTAGGTCTTCAGCGATGGACATCTGCAAAAGAGAAAAACAAAAACACAAAGATGGGGGTGGTGATCAACAGGGTGCACTGGCCCAAAAGCAGCCCTCCGCTGTTCCCGCCGATGTCTGCCATCCTAACTCTAGGGCCCACACTGCTCTGGAAGAAACCTGGATATCAACAGAGTGTGTGTGTGTGTGTGTGTGTCTGTGCATACGCTGGTCCTAGGGCTTGAACACAGGGTAAGGCCCCTGAGCTTTTTTCATTCCAGCTGGTGCTCTACCACCTGAACCGCAGCTCCACTTCCAGTTTTTCGGTGATTCATGGGGGACAAGAGTCTCACAGACTATTCCGCGCAGGCTGGCTTTGAACCACGATCCTCAGATCTCAGGACCTGGCTAGAGGTTTCGTGTGTGTGCTGGATCTGGGGCTTGAATTTGGGACCTGGGTGCGGTCCCTGAGCTTTTACAATCAGGGCCGGGGAGCTACCAATTGAGCCCCACTTCTGTTCCCCTGGCTTCAAATATGAAAAAAAAGAAAAGTCATACCACACTAGAAGCTTTTGTTGGCGAGCTACAGATGCACTGCTGTTTTATGACTATTTGTTATTTCTGCCATTTGAAGTGGATAAACACATAAGCTGTATTATGAACAGACAAATAAGTGAAACTCAAATATAGCCTCTAAACTAGAGGCTTCAAAATCTACAAGAACGCATTTTCAGAGCAACAGCTTTGTAGCTTTGAGACAGCTGGCTAAACTTTGTAATAAAATATACTTAGAGCCCAATGCTGGGGGCTCGTGTCTATAAGTTTAGCTACTCGGGAGGCGGAGAGCTGAGGATCAAGGTTCAAAGCCAGCCCCAGACAGGAAAGTCTGTGAGACTCTTAACCTTCAGGGAACCACCAAAAAGCAGGAAGTGGCGCTGTGGCTCAAGTGGTAGGGCACCAGCCTTGAGCAAAAAAAGCTCAGGGGCAGCGCCAGGGCCTGGAGTTCAAGCCTCAGCATTGGCACGTGCTATGTGCACACCCACACACACACACACACACACACACACACAATCAATCTCGGGTCTTTTCTTATTTTGGATTTGAAAGCCATGGTTCTCAAGCAGCACTCAGAGGCTCTGCAGACTTTGCTCCGTGCTGGTACCGCCTGTGCGTGCTCAGCAGGGGATGTGTCTTCCTGCGCTCTGAGGTCCGGATTCACTCTGCCTGTTGGACGGTGCCACCCCCGTGTTCCCGGTGGGCCAGTGTGGCTGTCGCTGCCCCTGGCTTCTCCGACTTCCGTGCCGCTCGGCGGGATGGGGTTCGTGTGATGGCCCGGGCGCAGCTCACAGGGTGACGGCCGGCTTTGTCTCCGTCATGGCCGCTTCGCGCGCTGCACCCCACATTCAAGGCATATTCTGTGCCCGGTGCGGGGGCACCGTCCACATCCCTTCTCTACCCGGTAGCTAGAGTCGCGTTCCAGAGCCTTGCCTACTTTCATGGGAGCCTTTATTAACGTTTACTCTTTATTTACTTATTATTGTTGTTGTTTTTCTTCACCGGTCACGGGGTTTGAACTCTGGGCCTGGGCGCTGTTCCTGAGCTCTTCAGCATAAGGTGAGCACTCTATCACTTGAGCCACAGCTCCTTGGTGGTTCATTGGAGGTAAGAGTCTCCTGGACTTTCCTACCTGGGCTGGCTTTGAACTGCGATCCTCAAACCTCAGCCTCCTGAGTAGCTGGGATGACAGGCGTGAGCCACCGGTGCCCAGTAGTTATTTTTATTATTATTTCGTTGGTCATGGGGCTTGAACTTGGAGCCTGGGCACTGTCTCTGAGCTCTTTTTGCTCAAGGCTAGCATTCTACTAGTTTGAGCCACAGCTCCACTTCTGTTTTTTTCTGGTGCTTAGACGTAAGAGTCTCACAGACTTTCCTGCCTGGGCTGGCTTCAAACTGGGATCCTCGGATCTCAGCCTCCTGAGTAGCTGGGATTATAGGTGTGAGCCACCAGTGCCGGCTCTTATCTTTAAGTAGTAGTACAAAGGGGTTTCCATTCCCGAAGTCAAATTATGAGAACAAGGCATTTTGATCCATGTCCCCCTCCATCCTTCTCCCCCATCTCTCCCCACTCCCAGATACTCGGGAGTCTGAGATCCGAGGGCCATGGTTCAAAGCCAGCACAGGCAAATCCGAGAGACTCTTATCTCCAATGAACCACTCCAAGCAGAGCTGAGGCTCCGGGGGTAGAGCACCAGCCTTGGGTGAAAAGCTAAGGGACAGTGGCCAGGTCTCATACTCGCCCAAGTACTGGCCACACACACACACACACACACACACACACACACACACACACACACACACACGCGCGTCATCACCAGATGAATCTTCTTTAATCCTCTTTAGTGTCATCTGTTGCTACCCGGTTACTTTCCGTTTGAATTTATCTGGGTTTCTCCTGAACCGTGTGTACTGGCCGGGGTGGAGCCGATCACCCTGCAGCATTGTCTGCGAGGCCCAGAGCAGAATGGAGTCTAACGCCAGCTGAACATGACAGGATTTCGTGGATTTTCACTTCTCCACAACGACCACAAGAAGGCCGTAAATCTCCAAGTCTACTTCCTTAGCCCCTGTCCAGAGCCGCTTCCTCTCCTGCTGATCTAAATACCTCCAAGAGACGACGGCAAGAAGATTCAGCCAAAAGCCAGGCATCTGCGGCTCCCGCCTGTCATCCCGGCTACTCAGGAGGCTGAGATCTGAGGACGGAGGTTCGAAGCCAGACTAGGCGGTAGACTCCATGAGAATCTGATCTCCAATGAACCACCAGAAAACCAGAAGTGGCGCTGTGGCTCACAGCGGTAGGATGCCGGCCTTGAGAGATGATAAGCCCGGGGACACAGCCCCAGACCCTGAGTTCAAGCCCCAGGACCGTCTAGAAATGATTCGGCTCAAAGAAATGGATCTTTTCTCTGGGTAAGTTTATCCCCCTCTTCCTCTTCCCCTCCCCTCCTCTCCCCTCTCCTCCCTCTTCTCCTCCCCACATCAGAACCTGATCTGGCCTCACACTCAATTGGCTTTCTTTCTTACAGCTGATGCTCTACTGCTCGAGCCACACCTGGAGCCCAGCTTTTTACTAGTTAGTTGCAGATGAGGTCTCCCAGACCTTTCTGATCAGAAAAGCTTATGAGACTCATCTCCAGTTAAGCTCCGAAAAAAGCTGCAAGTGGAGCCGTGGCTCAAATGGTAGAGCGCTAGCCTTGAGCACAAAAGGCTCGGGGGCAGCGCCCAGGCCCTGGGTTCCAGCCTCCTCCAGGTCTCAGCCTCCTGGGTAGCTAGGGTTCAAGTTGGGAGACTCCTGGGTCATGGGCCAAAAGAAAAAGGAAAAGAAAGAGGCAATCTTGGGGTGGGAGGCGTGGCTCGGTTGGTAGCTGCCTAGCCAATGAGTAAAAGCATCAGGCACCAAGCCTGAGTCTTGGCCTTGGACCAAAAATAAATACATAAATACATAAAGCGGGAGCCACCAGAGCTTGGCTTTTCTCCCTTAATTATCGTGGACAATATAAGTGCATAGATCAGAATTATACAGCTGTCATTCTTCTCTAGAAAACTCTAAGAACAATAACAGCAAGATCATGTTGAAGCCCTCATAGTAGATCATAAACATGTGATAAATAAAGTAGTGCACATTATATATAACCATGATAACTATAGTATATGCAGTATGGTAATGTATTAGCAGATAGTCTACATGCTATTGTTTGTTTGTTGTTTGTTTTTGCTGTTTTTGTGTCAATATTGAGTGCTTGAACTCTGGGTCTTTGTTTTTAGTTTTGCCAGGCCTGAACTCAGGGCCTGGGTGCTGTCCCTGAGCTTCTTTGGCTCAAGGCTGGCGCTCTACCATTTGAGCCACAGCGCCACTTCTGGCTTTTTGTGTATGTGGTGCTGAGGAATCGAACCCAGGGCTTCGCACGTGCCAGGTGAGCACTCTACCACTGAGCCACCTGCCCGGCCCTGCCATTACATATCATACATGACCAAATTTATAATTGCATGTGTATCTTAGCGCTACCATTTACATGAGTTCAGATATGGTTCCGTGCGCCCCCTGGTGGCCCGGGCTTTAAGAGGCTACCTGGCTCATTCTCTCATGGAGAGACTTTTGTGCTTTAACTCTTTAAATGATCTTTAGGTATTTCTACAAACGTGTCGGCTTGTGAGTATACTCCATCCTGATCCACGTCCTCCCTCTCCTCTTAAGGAGATTTTATTTGACAATTAAAGACAAGCCGACTCCAACTATGATGATGGCCGCTAAATGGTTCAAATACTGTATGTGAAAGTGGTCGTGTTTTCCGAGAGATATTGTTTGCTTTTGCTTTGGTCAGTCCTGAGGCTTGAACTCAGGACCTAAGGCTTGAACTCAGGACCTGGGCGCTGTCCCTGAGCTCTTTCACTCAAGGCTGGCACTCTACTACTTGAGCCACTGCACCACTTCTGGTTTTCTGGTGGCTCATGGGAGAGAAGAGTCTTACAGGCTTTCCTGTCCAGGTTGGCCTCCAACTGCGATCCTCAGATCTCAGCCTCCTGAGCAGCTGGGATGGCAGGCGGGAGCCAGCGGCGCTCAGCACTTGCTCCTTACCACTTGCACTTTGGCTTTGACTTGTTCTTCTGCCTGTTTCTCCTCGTCCTGAGTTAACGTGAGCTCGCTTTCCGGGTTCTCCGCCTCCTGGTCCTCCTGGACCACGTCCTGGGTGTCCAGCAAGCTTTGGCTGGGCTCCACCTCGACAGAGCCCTCCTCCTTGGGGGCGAGGGCCAGGTCCGCGGGGGTGAGGTGGTCGTAGCGCGTGTGCAGGAGGCGCAGGGCGATGTCGCTCGTGGCCAGGATCTTCGGGATTTCAAATCCTACTTGTGTCTCGGAGAAGCGGACACTTCTGTTCCTGTGGAGAATCCATGGGGAGAGGAGGCGTGAGCCCCGGGCCCAGCCGGGCGGAGTTCACACTCACGTCTCACAGTGCATCTTCCCATGGGAAACCCACCCTTCCGGGGTGTGTGTGTGTGTGTGTGTGTCCATCACGGGGCTTGAACTCAAGGCTGGTGCTCTACCACCTGAGCCACAGCCACAGCTCCATCCAGGTTTTCTGGTGGTTCATTGGAGATGAGTCTCATGGCCTTTCCTGCCTGGGCTGGCCTTGACCCGCGATCCTCAGACCTCAGCCTCCCTCCCCAGTAGTGGGGATGACACCCATGCCCAGCAGGTGGTTTGTTTTCCTGCGGCATTTGCACCAAATGGCTGATGTCATCCTTCTCCTTTGTACTTCCACAATCGTGTTCCCTTTCCCGTAGTGTCTGTGTGTCTGTCTCTCTCTCTCGTGGCAGCGCTTGAACTCAGGCTTATCACTCAGCCCTTCCCGCTGTGTGCTGGTTCAGTGGAGGTGGCAGTTCGATTATAAGCGTGTTGGGCTCTGGTGGCTCTCAGCCCCGGCTCCCGGCCTTGCCCTGGCTCCACAGTATTTACCTGCGCTAAGCGTGCACCTGTCAAGCCATCTGAGGGAGAGTCAGTGTGTGACGGAGCTCGGCCTGGCGGCCTGCAGCTCCAGCCCTCAGTGGCTGCCATCCTACCCCAAGCTCTGGCCGCTGGAAGGGTGGCCCCTGCTACCTCGGATTCTTCTTGAGGTTTGCCCACAGGTACAGGTTAATGTTCTCGTCCCGAATGACTTTTTCCATATTTCCACTGTCCATGTCGGCTAAATTACTAGCTTGCTGCAAGAGAAAGAAGATCATGTTAACCAGAACCCACAGGACTCAGGAAAAACCGGAATCGGGCAAAGCTATCTCCTCATGGAGTCCCTGCGTTAGCTCACCCATCACCTGGCGACATCAAGGTTAAATGAAAATGGCGCAGGAGGTCCGGAACAATTCTCCAACGGGACTGTGTCGCCGAGAGAGAAATGCGAGATGGGCCAAACTCCCAAAGTCAGTACTAGGGGGACACTGGTGCTTCACACCTGTAATCCCAGCTACCGAGGAGGTTGGGATCTGACGATCGTGGTTCAAAGCCAGCCTGAGCAGGAAAGTCCATGAGACTCTGATATCCAAATGAACCACCAGAAAACCAGAAGTGGAGCTGTGGCTCAAGTGGTAGAGTGCCAGTCTTGAGTTTGAAAAAGGTAGGCAACAGCACCCAGGCTCTGAGTTCAAGCCTCAATAATCACACACACACACACACACACACACACACACACACACACACATGCACACATGCTAAGTTTTGCATGCCTTTATTAATCTGCAGAATCTGAACCTAAAATGATGATGGTTATGAAGATGCAGATGATGGGACATAAGTAGAAAACAGGGACATTTTGGTGGAGGGGATTCGTGGGGGGAGGACATATTACTAGGGGGTGAAGAGTAGGATTAAAATATTTCAAGTATAAAGGTACCATTAAGGCCGGGCGCCAGCGGCTCACGCCTGCCATCCCAGCTACTCAGGAGGCTGAGATCTGAGGATCACTGTTCAAAGCCAGCCTGAGCAGGAAAGTCCATGAGACTCTGATATCCAATGAACCACCAGAAAACCGGAAGTGGCGCTGTGGCTCAAGTGGTAGAGTGCCAGCCTTGAGCTGAAGAGCTGAGGGACAGCGGCCAGGACCACAACCGACAAAAAAAGATACCATTAAAAAAAAAAAAAAACATCCTGTTTGCAATCACAAAAAAAGGAAGGGGGTGAGGGTATATAACAGAAGAGATATGCTTGTTTGAAAAGGACACTTGACACACCTATGGAATTCTACGATGAAAAGCTGAATTTAAGTGGAAAGAACGTTTTCTCGCGTAAGTGAGGATTTGTGTCAATATGGGGAAATCCGGGCTGGTGCTCTACCACCTGAGCCACACCTCCAACCTCTGGCTTCTGTTTTGCTGGTTTGCTAGCGAATAGTCTCACAGCCTTTGCCGCCCGGGCTGGCCTTGCCTGGTGATCCTCACTCTCAGCCTCCGAGTAGGCAGGGTGGCAGGTATGATCTGTGGATGATGCCTTCCTCCATAGCTCTAGCCCTCACGGCTGGGCAGCGCGCGGACCCTTTCCAGAGCCCACTGCCACGCCGGAGACTGAAAAGCACTGATTTTGTAGAGTCTTTCCTTCCGCACACCCCGAGGGCCTCTATTGTGAGCACGCGGGCTCCGCGTGTTCACAACAGCGTGATTACACACTCGGAACTTTCGCTGATTGATCGCATCGTGGGTCCCTGCATTCACTGTGTGAGATAATCAGATTATCCCAGACATCCCCAGCGAGGAGACCTCTCCCGGACCACATGCATCTCTGCAGCCACTAGCCACTTAGCACTGTGACTTAATCCAGCCGGGGCAAGACCTGAGCCCGCCACGTGGCCTAATTAGTCCTGCTCCTCCCCTCCCACACTCCTCCCCTCCTTCCCTTCCTCCCTCCCTCCTCTCTCCTTCTTCCCTCCCTCTCTCCTTCCTTCCCTGCCTTCTCCTCCCTCCCTCCCTCCTTTCCTTCCTTCCTTCCTACCGCATGATTCAGCCCAGGGTCTAAACCCCTGGCTCCTCAAGCTCTATGTTATATGTGTATGTGGTGGTGGTGGTGGTACCAGGGCTCGAACTCATGGCTTCATGCTCTTGCTTGGCGTTTTTGTTCAAGGCTAGCGTTATACCGCTAGAGCCACACCTCTACGTCCTGCATTTTTGGTGGTTAACTGGGGATAAGGGTCTCAGGGACTTTTCTGCCCAGGCTGGCTTCAAACTGTGATCTAGGCATCTGGTTATTGCTCGTCCTGTCTCTCCTCCCTCTTTCTCTCTCTCCTTCCTTCATTTTTTTTAGTGCTGGTCATGGGGCTTGAACTCAGGGCCTGAGCGCTGTCTCTGAGCTCTTTTGTTCAAGGCTGGCGTTCTACCCCTTGAGCCACAGCTCCACCCCAGCGTTTTGGTGGTTGCCTGGCGATCAGGGTCTCTGGGTCTGTGAGCGCAGGCTGGCTTTGGGGCTCAGGGTCTGATGACAGGTGTGCGCCGCTGGCGCGTGGCTAAGAGGCTTTCTTTCTGCACATGCAGAGCCGCAGTGGTGCGCTGGGGGGGGAGGGGGGGGCGCGTGCGTACCCGGAGGAGCAGCTCGGTGGCTCTGTTCAGCTTGAGCTGCAGCAGCTCCTGCAGCTGCCGCACGGACCCCGTGTACTGCGCCGTAGCTTTGCTGTCCATGTCACCCGGCGGCGTTTCCAACAGAATCAGCTTCATCTTCTCGATTAACTAGAATGCCAAAGGATCTTTCCATTAATGCCAGTCATCCCAGAAGCAGAGGCTCGGTGAACAAGGGAAGACCTGTGGCTTGGGCTGGCTTCAAACTGGGATCCTCAAATCTCAGCCTCCTGAGTAGCTGGGATGACCGGTGTCCCCTGTGCCCGCTGGCGAGGGGCTGCCCGCACCTCTGGATCCCAGCAGGCCCTGCACGCCTGGCCTCTCCTGGGGTGCGCTCTAACTCTGGGAGCCTGGGTGGCGCTGCGGACTTACATACAGGACGAGTTTGCTCTTCTCGATCACGGCCTGGAAGGTCTCGTCGGGCTCCTCTCGCCACAGGCTGATGAACGTGTTCATCTCCTGCGACTCCGACGGGTCGGGCCTCCCATCGCACGCGATGTAGTGGTTCCACTGCGGCGAGAACACAAGGGCAGGCTGGCGGACCTGACCGCGGTGCGGCCCAGCCACCTGCTGCAGGCCGGGATTCTCAACACTGTTTCTATTTTTCTTCCTCCTCTCCCAGGGTCAACAGGTTTTGATGGCTTTAACCAGGTGTGTGTGTGTGTGTGTGTGTGTGTGTGTGTGTTTGCTGTTGGTCATGAGGCTTGAACCCGGGGCCTGGGTGCTGTCCCTCAGTTCTTCAGCTCAAGGCTGGTGCTCTACCACTTAAGCCACAGCGCCACTTCCGGTTTTCTGGTGGTTTGCTGGAGACAAGAGTCTCATAGACTTTCCTGCCTGGGCTGGCTTTGAACTGTGATCCTCAGATCTCAGCCTCCTGAGTAGCTGGGATGACAGGCATGAGCCACCTGTGCCTGGCTAACCAGTAATTCTATACAAGCCAAATAATAATGAAATCAGATTTGCTTTCATCCAAATAATGTGTGTGTGTGTGTGTGTGTGTGTGTGTGTGTGTGTGTGTCTACCAGTCCATGGGGCCTAGACGCTGTCCTTGAGCTTTTTTGCCCACAGCTGGTAGCCTACCACTTGAACCACAACTCTACTTTTGGCTTTTTGCTGATTAATTAGACCTAAGGGCTTCATGGACTTTCCTGCCCATATTGGCCTCCAACCAGGATCCTCAGATCTCAGCCTCCTAAGTAGCTGGGATGACAGGCGTGAGCCACGGGTGCCTGGCTCAGAGGAAATCACCAGTAGGTGAGGATCTATGCCTTGAGGGCCAGAGTATCATGTACGGGGCGGACAGAGTCTTCTAGCTCGGAGCCCAGAGGGTGAGATGTTCTGGATCCAAGCTCTAGAGTCCTGGCCGGGCCGGGCATTGGCAGCTAGCGAACTCCCTGGCAGAATCAGCCAGGGCCACAGCCGAGCCTTTGAGTGTCGGGGCCCCTGGCTCCTCTAGTGCTTGAACGCTTGGCCATCAGGACAGGGCATATTCCCGGGACAGTTAACGTCCTGCGCGTCCAGTCCCTCCTGGCTGGCTCTTCCAGCCTTCTCCGCCTTTTGTTGCCTCTGATCCCTGCTCTATGGAACTCTCTCTTTTTGTAACTGTATCTTTTTTGTCTTCTTTGGTTCTGGGGATCGAAAGTCAAACGTAGGCAGAGAAGACAAATGGGGGGGGGGGGGAGGGGGAGGGGCACGGGAGGGTGAGCCTGAGGCTTTTTCTGGGTAACTTTGAATTTCCTGGGCTCAACGTGGTGTCAGACCTCCCTCGTGCCCACGAAGCTATCAGCTCAGGAAAGGAAGCGAATCGTCTCACCCGAGAAAGAGATCTGATTTCTTGCTTTAATTTCTCCGCTTCCAGGAAGCACTCCTCTAAGAGGTTCAGCTCTTGCAGCTCCTGGTTGCGCCTCTCGAGATCCTGTGAGGCAGAAATAGAGCCGTGGGCCTGCGCTTTCTGTTCTTCTATTTCCAGTCATGCGGCTTGAAACTCAGGGCCTGGGCGCTGTCCCTCAGATCTTTTGTTCAAGGCTGGCGCTCTACCACTTTGAGCCACAGCGCTACTTCTGGTTTTCTGGCGATTCATTGCAGGTAAGAGTCTCATGGACTTTCCTGCCAGGGCTGGCTTTGAACCGTGATGCTCAGATCTCAGCCTCCCAAGTAGCTGGGATGACAGCATGTACCACTGGTGCCCGGCCCCAAGACATAAAACTTTTATCTTCAGGGAACCACCCAAAAAGCCAGAAGTGTGGTTCAAGTGGTAGAATGCCAGCCTTGAGCAAAAAAGCTCAGGGACAGCGCCCAGGCCCTGAGTACTAGCCCCAGGATTGGTACAAAAAAAGAAAAAAGAAAAGAAAAAGCCCAGCATAAGCAGATGACACCCACGTGCCCACACAGGAAGGGATGCGTCACATGAACCAGCAAAACAATATGGCTGCTGCCACACTTGGCAGCAAGAGTTCCTGGGTAGCAACCTGAGGCCTTGAATGCAAAGTGCAGCATTGCCTATGTATAGAATATATATATATATATATACACACACACACATATGTAATGATATATATCATCATATTATATATAATCTATATGCATATATCAATCTATATGCATACAATATGTAATATAGATAACATGACACATATAATTATATTTATTATATATTATAAGTATATGCTATGTAATTATATTACTATAGTATATATATTATATAATGTTATAAATTATATACTATATTACATATATGTACATATAATTATATGATATAGTGTGACACATATATAACATACACATGTATGATATACATTTTGTGTAATCATATAGTATATAGCATATACTATATTACATATATGTACATATAATTATATATGATACAGTGTGACACATCATATATAACATGCACATGATATGTATTATATGTAATCATATAGTATATAACATATTACATTGGTGTGTTATATATCATGTATATACATATGTGTACTCGTGTGTTGTGCGTATACAATGGAACTTTACTCATACATAATGAAGAATGACACGATTTCGTTCTGAAAGCGTGTTAACTGCAGTGAGTGGGGTCCAGCGTGACGAGGCAGGCATGTTCCCTCATCTATGGAAGTCAGGTCTAATTGATGAGTGTGTGTTGACATGCTGCAGGAGCCGTGAACGGAAGCCCGGTGCACACAGGGGCGCCTCCGACGGGTAACTCACGAGGCAAGGGGGGCGAATGCGCAAGAGGGGAGGGCGGGCCAACGCAGCCGGTATTCTGAGTCACAGGTGACGTGAAGTCCGGGAACTTGAGGGGCGGACAAGAATGGAGGGGTGGCTTGATCAAGCTGCCTGGGACTTACAGACAGACAGACAGACTTGCTGGATTGAAACCATTTTGTGCAATTTTTTTTCCGGTCATGGAGGCTGATCTCTGGGCCTGGGCGCTGTCCCTCAGCTCTTCAGCTCAAGGCTGGCGCTCTACCACTTGAGCCACAGCGCCACTTCCCGCTTTTTCTGCGTATGTGGTGCTGAGGAATCGAACCCAGGGCCTCATGCATGCCAGGCAAGCACTCTACCACTGAGCCACCTGCCCAGCCCCCTGCACAACTTCTTAATGATAAGAAAAATAAATTTTAAAAAACAGAACATTCGTGCTCACGTGGTAAGCTGCCTGTCGCGTGAGCCTGAGTCCCTAACTTCAAACTCTGCCTCTCCCCCCACAAAGATCATCGCTCGTTTCTACTCACTTTTTCTTCAAGTTGATGCCATTTTTCCTCAGCGATTCGCATGCGCTCCAGCCTTTCCTGCTCTTCTTTCTCAAATCTCAATCGGGCTTCCTCTAAAGCACCAAAGCATCAAGAATGAGCTCAGGGATTAGGCTGCTGCTGGTTTAGGCTCTCAAGCTGCTGGGACAGGCCTGCCATCCCCAGCTCCCCAGGAGGCTGAGATAGGAGGATCACAGCACAAAGCCAGCCCAGGCAGGACAGTCTGTGAGACTCCAACAAATGAGATTGAAATGAGAGAATTGTACTAGAGCTTCAAGACGGTACCAGGGTGAAAACGCAGGGCTCAGGTGCTGGCCCTTAGCTTTCTCACGCTATGTGAAGAGTTTTGAAAAGAAGATGACGGGGCATGGAAATACCAGCCTACTGCCAGCTCCCCTTACAGATGCAAAGAGCACTGAAGATTCTGCACCTTCCTCTCTCAGTCGCCTCTCCTCTTCCTCCTGCTGCAGCTTCAGACGCTCGGCTTTGGTGAGTTTCTTCTTACCCGGACCCTTAACAAAGCCCACAACATATACAAAGGTTACTAACGTGCCTCCAAGTTACCTACAAAACACACATTCCTCAAACACTTCTGCTTTCGTGAAACCAACTCTTCGTGCAGACAAGATAACCTCAAAGTGTGCAGACATCGAAAGACACATCTGGAGGCAAGTAAGAGAAATCAGCTTGACTGGACATCAGTACTTCACGCCTGCCATCCCAGTCACTCAGGAGGCTGAGATGAGATCTCAGTTCAAAGGATCGCAGTTCAAAGCCAACGCACGCAGAAAAGTCCATGTGATTCTTATCTGTAATGAGCCACCATAAAGCTGGAAGTGGAGCTGTGGCTCAAGGAGTAGAGCACGAGCCTTTAACAAAAAAGTTCAAAGTCAGCACCCAGGCCCTGAGTTCAAGCCACTGGACTGGCAGAGAGACAGGCAGAGACAGACAGACAGACAGATCAGCTTGTAAATTACTCAAAAGCAGAGAATGACATATATACACAATTTAGGTAAGCTGCTCATTTCTAGTTTCTCTAGCTTTAAAATAATAGCATAGAGAAGCTAATCCCATTGATGAAAGAAAGTAATACGTATGTACATACAGCTCAGAAATTGTCTGTAAACATGAAAGGGATTTTTATGACTCAAATGTACCTGAAGAACAACTGTACCAGTTCGGTAAATTGCTATTTAATAGCAGAGATCAAGTACAATGTTTATATAGCAATTGGCAATAAAATCTGTGCTAGCCGGGTGCTGGTAGCTCACACCTGTAACCCCAGCAGTTAAAAACTGTAAGTGGAACTGTGGCTTACGTGGTAGAAATCAGGTGTGAGCAAAAGTCAAGCAAGAGCTCGAAGCCCCAGGACTGGCACCATAGAAACAAAAACATTACCGAAACAAAACAAGACACGAGGCTGGCAATGTGGCTCAGTGGTAGAGTGCTTGTCTAGCATGCATGAAGCCCTGGGTTCGATTCCTCAGTTAACTACACACACAGAAGAAGTCAGTGCTGTGGCTCAAGTGGTACAGTGCTAGCCTTGAGCAAAAGAAGCCCAGGGACAGTGCCCAGGCCCTGATTTCAAGCCCCAGGACTGGGAAGGAAAGAAGGAAAGAAGGGAGAGAGGGAGGGAGGGAGGGAGGGTGAGGAAGGGAAGGGGAGGAAGGAAGGGATCTATTACCTCCATATAACCTACTCATGTCCTTTCATACAGCTAAATATTCTCTAGATCACTTACAATACGTAATGTAAATGTTGTGTAAATACTGTCATCCTATTGTTTAGGGAATAATGGTCAGAATAAACTTTATACTTTTTTTTTTTGTCGGTCGTGGGGTTTGAACTCAGGGCCTGGGCGCTGTCCCTCAGCTCTTCAGCTCAAGGCTGGCGCTCTACCCCTTGAGCCACAGCGCCACTTCTGGTTTTCTGGTGGTTCACTGGAGATCAGAGTCTCAAGGCCTTTCCTGCCCAGGCTGGCTTTGAACCGGCCGTTCAGTTTTCTGCCAAGCAGAAAGCACCCTGCCTCTGCTTGGATCTGCGGCTGTGCGGGTCCGAGGCTGCCTCTGCTTGGATCTACGGCTGTGCGGGTCCGAGGCTGCCCCTCCTGGATCTACGGCTGTGCGGGCCCGAGGCTGCCCCTCCTGGATCTGCGGCTGTGCGGGTCCGAGGCTGCCCCTCCTGGATCTGCGGCTGTGCGGGTCCGAGGCTGCCCCTCCTGGATCTGCGGCTGTGCGGGTCCGAGGCTGCCCCTCCTGGATCTGCGGCTGTGCGGGTCCGAGGCTGCCCCTCCTGGATCTGCGGCTGTGCAGGTCCGAGGCTGCCCCTCCTGGACTCGTCGAGGCACCACAAGCCCCGCTGGCCTAGCAACCTGGCTGCCCTGAGTGCCTCCAAGGACAAGGCGGCTGGGACGCCGTCCTCAGGCACTGCAGAGGGGCAGGGGTAGACAGGACACACCGTGGCCGGCGTATGCACTCCAGACAGGTGACAGCCAACACCACAGCCTGTCCGTCTCCCGCTACCTCTCCTTGTGCTTCCTCGAGGCAGCTCCCGCCACGGCTGCAGACGCTTTGCTGTCCCAGGCTGGGGTCCCGCAGGACCGCGTGCATTACCACGTCTGGTCCCCCTGGCCCGAAGGACTGCGACCTCTCTAACTGTTAGTCCTACAAAACTTAAACCAGCCTCTCCTCTGCCCCAACCACGCCACAGGCTAGCCATGCTGACTCCTGTGAGTGGGAAGAGCCCCCGCGGGACCCCTGGCGGATGCTGATGCCATACGTTAGAAATCAATAGATGATACACTCAACAATGTCGGAAAACGACACTCCTGCCCAGCTTCAGAATAGAACCAAGAAGGGGCAAGCGTACTTGTGCCCACTACGAATGCATTTTATAGGCAAGGGGCCACGTCGCCCTACACAGGGGCTGTTTGCTTGTTCTTGTTTCTACCTGCGCCTACAATCCGTCCTTATGGGAAAGACGAGCCTTTCCAATCCATCGATCCGATGCTCCTAGGAGGGCTCTTGGTGGGGCGAGCCCCGCGGGCTCCTGCGCCCCCTTCTCAGCAGGAAGCATCTCCAGAACAAAGCACCTTCGCCCTGCTCCCGACCTGCTTCCCTCGTACAATTAGTAAGCCAAAACGTGGGGATTGTTGGCTCAGTAGCGTCCACGCTCAGAACCTAGCAGGCTCTTTCCCTAGGCAACACTGCGCCCATTTACCCTTTACCTTGAGATGGCGCTCTTCGGGGGCAGCTACCACCATATATATAAGGCAGCAGGGTCCTCTTAGGGCAGCTGCAAGGCCCCTTCCCTAGTCCTTGGGCGGCAGCCACAAGCCGCAGCCGGCCATGACGAAGCCCCGGCCCACACATCTCCACCGGGGTCTCCACCCCTAATCATGGAGGTTACACAGGTCTCCTCAGACAACAGCAGGCTCTTCTCTCTTGGGAGAAGGGGTCTTGCTGGTCCCTTTGCCGGCAGTAAACCGTTCCTTGGCTCTTTGTGACTGGATAGCTATGTGGTTTTCTGGCAAAGTAAATCTATTTGTGAAACTCCACATCACATCTCAAATTTGCAATACGCGTGTGACTGTAAAGCATGAGTCTGTTTTTTGTGTGGAGGCGGAGGGGGAGAGGGGGTCCTGGGGCTTGAACTCACTGCTTGGGCATTTTTGCTCCAGACTACAGGTGTGCCGCTTGAGCCGCAGCTCCGCTTCCAGCTGTTGGCTGCTTAATTGGAGGTAAGAGTCTCACTGGTGGACTTTCCTATCCAGGCTGGCCGAAGGGCGGCCCTACAATCTCAGCCTCCTGGGTGGCTAGGATGACAGTGGGCCGGGCCGCTGGCCACAGGCCAATTCCTCTACGAAGTCCAGTAAGGTCAATAAACTGTACTACAAGATACAAACGCGCTTTAAAAAAGAAACTGCAGAGAGAAGTGTTTTCAGAGATCTACGTCCAGAAAATAACTTCCACGTACCTTTTTCGCTTTGGGACCCTGAAAATTGGAAAACAAGAAGAAAAGATTACTTTGTTGTTTGTAAATTCATCAAGTACCAAGATGCTCTAAGGTGTCAGGAGACAGGGAAGAGGCCATTCTTCCCTAAATCTGAACTTGAAGTCACACCCAATACTTCCTTCTTATAGATCACCCGTCAGGGAGGGACCCTTACACAGCTCACGGATGCCAATGACTGATTGATCCATCAACTGATTATGGTGTTCCTGCTAACTCTGCAGGCACAGGCCTGGTCCAGTCTTTTCTGATATTCAAACCTGATTGATGATTGATTGATTGATTGATCATGGTGTCCGGCTGGCTCTGCAGGCACAGACCTGGTCAGTCTTTTCTGATATACCAACCTATCTGGTTGATCAATTGATTATGGTGTTCCTGCTAACTGCAGGCACAGGCCTGATCTGGTCTTTTCTAATATTCGAACCTGATTGATTATGGTGTCTGGCTGGCTCTGCAGGCATAGGCCTGGTTCGGTCTTTTCTGATACCCAAACCTGTCTGATTGATTGATGATTGATTGATGATTGATTATTGTGACTGATGATTGATTGATGATTGGTGATTGGTTGGTAATTGATTGATTGTGACTGATGGTTGATTGATTGGTGATTGGTTGGTAATTGATTGATTGGTGATGGATGATTATTGATTGGTGATTGATTGGTGATTATTAATTGGTGATTGATTATTGATTGGTGATTGATGGATGATTGATCATGGTGTCTGGCTGGCTCTGCAGGCATAGGCCTGGTCCGTCTTTTCTGATACCTGAACCTGTCTGATTGATTGATGATTGATGATTGATTGTTGATTGTGACTGATGATTGATTGATTGGTGATTGGTTGGTAATTGATTAATTGTGACTGATGATTGATTGATTGGTGATTGGTTGGTAATTGATTGGTGGTTGATTGGTGATCGATGATGACTGATTGGCGATTGGTGATTGATTGGCGATTGGTGATTGATGGGTGACTGCTCGTGGCGATCCGCGCTTGCCTGCCCCGCGCACGGCCCCCGTGGTCAGGGGATCCTCCTCTACAGCCGGCTGGGTCTGTCTGGCCGCGGCCGGAAGCGGCGGGAACCGGAGCCTCGCGAGAGCTCGGGCGGGGCCGTGCGCGGGCTCCCGGCGGGGTGGCGGGGTGGCGGGGCGCGGGCCCAAGGTCGGGGGAGCCCCCGCGCCCCCCGACACGGGGCTCCTGACTCCGCGTCGGCCGCTGTCGGCGGTCACCCCGTCACCGCGTCACCCCGTCACCCCCGGTCACCCCGTCACCGTCACCCCGCCACCGTCACCCCGTCACCCCCAGTCAGCCTCCGGTCACCCCGCCACCCCGCCACCCCGTCACCCCCGGTCACCCCCGGTCACCCCCGGTCACCCCGTCACCCCCGGTCACCCCCGGTCACCCCCGGTCACCCCGCCACCCCCGGTCACCCCGTCACCCCCGGTCACCCCCGGTCACCCCGTCACCCCCGGTCACCCCCGGTCACCCCCGTCACCCCCGGTCACCCCCGGTCACCCCCGTCACCCCCGGTCACCCCGTCACCCCGTCACCCCCGTCACCCCCGTCACCCCCGGTCACCCCGTCACCCCGTCACCCCCGCCACCCCCGGTCACCCCGTCACCCCGTCACCCCCGTCACCCCCGTCACCCCCGGTCACCCCGTCACCCCGTCACCCCCGTCACCCCCGTCACCCCCGGTCACCCCGTCACCCCGTCACCCCGTCACCCCGTCACCCCCGTCACCCCCGTCACCCCCGGTCACCCCGTCACCCCGTCACCCCCCGTCACCCCCGGTCACCCCCCGTCACCCCCGGTCACCCCCGTCACCCCCGGTCATCCCGTCACCCCCGGTCACCCCGCCACCCCCGGTCACCCCGTCACCCCCGTCACCCCCGGTCACCCCGCCACCCCCGTCACCCCCGTCACCCCCGTCACCCCCGTCACCCCCGTCACCCCCGGTCACCCCGCCACCCCCGTCACCCCCGTCACCCCGTCACCCCCGTCACCCCCGTCACCCCCGTCACCCCCGGTCACCCCGTCACCCCCGTCACCCCCGGTCACCCCGCCACCCCCGTCACCCCCGGTCACCCCGTCACCCCGTCACCCCCGTCACCCCCGTCACCCCCGGTCACCCCGTCACCCCGTCACCCCCGTCACCCCCGTCACCCCCGGTCATCCCGTCACCCCGTCACCCCCGTCACCCCCGTCACCCCCGGTCACCCCGTCACCCCGTCACCCCCGTCACCCCCGTCACCCCCGGTCATCCCGTCACCCCCGGTCACCCCCGTCACCCCCGTCACCCCCGTCACCCCCGTCACCCCGTCACCCCGTCACCCCCCGTCACCCCCGTCACCCCCGCCACCCCCGGTCACCCCGTCACCCCCGTCACCCCCGTCACCCCGTCACCCCCGTCACCCCGTCACCCCGTCACCCCGTCACCCCGTCACACCCCGTCACCCCCGTCACCCCCGTCACCCCCGTCACCCCCCGTCACCCCCGTCACCCCCGTCACCCCCCGTCACCCCCGGTCACCCCCGTCACCCCCGTCACCCCCGTCACCCCGTCACCCCCGTCACCCCCGTCACCCCCGTCACCCCCGTCACCCCCGTCACCCCCGTCACCCCCGTCACCCCCCGTCACCCCCGTCACCCCCGTCACCCCCCGTCACCCCCCGTCACCCCCGTCACCCCCGTCACCCCCGTCACCCCCGGTCACCCCCGTCACCCCCGTCACCCCCGTCACCCCGTCACCCCCGTCACCCCCCGTCACCCCCGTCACCCCCGTCACCCCCCGTCACCCCCGTCACCCCCGTCACCCCGTCACCCCGTCACCCCGTCACACCCCGTCACCCCGTCACCCCCGTCACCCCCGTCACCCCCCGTCACCCCCGTCACCCCCGTCACCCCCCGTCACCCCCGTCACCCCCGTCACCCCCGTCACCCCCGTCACCCCCGTCACCCCGTCACCCCGTCACCCCGTCACACCCCGTCACCCCCGTCACCCCCGTCACCCCCGTCACCCCGTCACCCCCGTCACCCCCGGTCACCCCGTCACCCCCGTCACCCCGTCACCCCCGTCACCCCGTCACCCCGTCACCCCCGTCACCCCCGTCACCCCCGGTCGGCCCCCGTCACCCCGTCACCCCCGTCACCCCCGTCACCCCGTCACCCCCGTCACCCCCGGTCACCCCGTCACCCCCGTCACCCCCGTCACCCCCGTCACCCCGTCACCCCGTCACCCCCGTCACCCCCGTCACCCCGTCACCCCCGTCACCCCCGTCACCCCGTCACCCCGTCACCCCCGTCACCCCGTCACCCCCGGTCGGCCCCCGTCACCCCCGTCACCCCCCGTCACCCCCGGTCACCCCGTCACCCCCGGTCACCCCCGTCACCCCCGTCACCCCCGTCACCCCCGTCACCCCCGGTCACCCCGTCACCCCCGGTCACCCCCGTCACCCCCGGTCGGCCCCCGTCACCCCCGGTCACCCCCGTCACCCCCGGTCGGCCCCGTCACCCCGTCACCCCCGTCACCCCGTCACCCCCGGTCACCCCGTCACCCCGTCACCCCCGTCACCCCCGTCACCCCCGTCACCCCGTCACCCCCGTCACCCCCGTCACCCCCGTCACCCCCGGTCACCCCCGTCACCCCCGGTCGGCCCCCGTCACCCCGTCACCCCCGGTCGCCCCGTCACCCCCCGTCACCCCGTCACCCCCGTCACCCCCGGTCGCCCCGTCACCCCCGGTCGCCCCGTCAC
Source organism: Dipodomys spectabilis (assembly GCF_019054845.1). Classification (NCBI taxonomy): domain Eukaryota; kingdom Metazoa; phylum Chordata; class Mammalia; order Rodentia; family Heteromyidae; genus Dipodomys; species Dipodomys spectabilis. Next base: position 333,897 of record NW_024871170.1, on the reverse strand, counting down.
CCCCGGTCGCCCCGTCACCCCCGGTCGGCCCCGTCACCCCCGTCACCCCCGGTCGCCCCGTCACCCCCGTCACCCCCGGTCGGCCCCCGTCACCCCCGGTCGCCCCGTCACCCCCGGTCGCCCCGTCACCCCCGGTCGGCCCCGTCACCCCCGGCCGCCCCCGGTCGCCCCCGGTCGGCCCCCGTCACCCCCGGCCGCCCCCGGTCGCCCCCGGTCGGCCCCCGTCACCCCCGGCCGCCCTCCCGGCTCACGCACCATGGCGAGGCGACGGCGCCCGGCCCTCCGCGCCGCTCCGCGCCACCAACGCTCCCGGGTTGTCAGGACAACAGGCCCCGCCTCCCCCGCGCAGCCGCATGGGGCTCTTCCGGTCGCTGACTCCGCCCACAGACCCCAGTTGTCCGGACGACAGGCCCCACCCACCCACAAGGAAGAACCAAGGAGAGACACTCACGTTGGAGCACTTCCGGTCTCCGTCCCCGTGGCTCCTGACGTCTTAGGCCACGCCCACACCCGGTTGTCAAGACAACAGGCCACACCCACCCCAGACCGGACCCCGCTCGCAGGCCCGCCCCTTCAGGTCGGCGCAGTCGCGTGGGGCTTCTTCCGGCCCCGGCGGGGACTGTCGGGCCGCGCCTCCGCTTTCACGGCTCGCGGCCGGCCGGAAAGCGCTCGTCGTCACGGCGGGCGCGCTTTACGGCTCTCGGCGAGGCGGAGCCGGAGCCGGAGCCGGAGCCGCGCCGGGTGAGCGTCGCGGGGTCCGCGCGGTGGGAGCGGGGCGGGGCGGGGCGGGGCGGGGCCCGCGCCTTCCAGCACCTTCCCTCGGCCCGCCGGTCTGACCGGCCGTCCCGTGACCCTGCGGGGCGCGATTCCCGGGGCGCCCTCCCCAAGGTCGCGACCTCGACCCGGCGCGGGCCGAGCAAAGGCCCTGGGGCGGGAGCCCGCGCGGGCCGACGACGCTGTGATGCATCATGCGTAGGATATGGTGACGTGTGACGCCTAACATACAACATGCGTACAGGATAGCTATGACGCCTGACATACAACATGCGTACAGGATAGCTATGACGCCTGACATACAACATGCGTACAGGATAGCTATGACACCTAACATACAACATGCGTACAGGATAGCTATGACACCTAACATACAACATGCGTACAGGATAGCTATAACACCTAACATACAACATGCGTACAGGATAGCTATGACGCCTGACATACAACATGCGTACAGGATAGCTATGACACCTAACATACAACATGCGTACAGGATAGCTATGACACCTAACATATAACATGCGTACAGGATAGATATAACACCTAACATATAACATGCGTACAGGATAGATATAACACCTAATATACAACATGCGTACAGGATAGCTATGACACCTAACATACAACATGCGTACAGGATAGCTACGACACCTAACATACAACATGCGTACAGGATAGCTATGACGCCTGACATACAACATGCGTACAGGATAGCTATGACACCTAACATACAACATGCGTACAGGATAGCTATGACACCTAACATACAACATGCGTACAGGATAGCTATGACACCTAACATACAACATGCGTACAGGATAGATATGACACCTGACATACAACATGCGTACAGGATAGCTATAACACCTAACATACAACATGCGTACAGGATAGCTATAACACCTAACATATAACATGCGTACAGGATAGCTATGACACCTAACATACAACATGCGTACAGGATAGATATGACACCTGACATACAACATGCGTACAGGATAGATATAACACCTAACATACAACATGCGTACAGGATAGCTATGACGCCTGACATACAACATGCGTACAGGATAGCTATGACACCTAACATACAACATGCGTACAGGATAGCTATGACGCCTAACATACAACATGCGTACAGGATAGCTATGACGCCTGACATACAACATGCGTACAGGATAGATATAACACCTAACATACAACATGCGTACAGGATAGCTATGACGCCTGACATACAACATGCGTACAGGATAGCTATGACACCTAACATATAACATGCGTACAGGATAGCTATGACGCCTAACATACAACATGCGTACAGGATAGCTATGACACCTAATATATAACACCTAACATATAACATGCGTACAGGATAGCTATAACACCTAACATACAACATGCGTACAGGATAGCTATGACACCTAACATATAACACCTAACATACAACATGCGTACAGGATAGCTATGACACCTAACATACAACATGCGTACAGGATAGCTATGACACCTAACATACAACATGCGTACAGGATAGCTATGACACCTAACATACAACATGCGTACAGGATAGCTATAACACCTAACATACAACATGCGTACAGGATAGCTATAACACCTAACATACAACATGCGTACAGGATAGCTATAACACCTAACATATAACATGCGTACAGGATAGCTATAACACCTAACATACAACATGCGTACAGGATAGCTATAACACCTAACATACAACATGCGTACAGGATAGCTATAACACCTAACATATAACACCTAACATATAACATGCGTACAGGATAGCTATAACGCCTAACATACAACATGCGTACAGGATAGCTATGACACCTAACATACAACATGCGTACAGGATAGCTATGACACCTAACATACAACATGCGTACAGGATAGCTATAACACCTAACATACAACATGTGTACAGGATAGCTATAACACCTAACATATAACATGCGTACAGGATAGCTATAACACCTAACATACAACATGCGTACAGGATAGCTATAACGCCTAACATACAACATGCGTACAGGATAGCTATGACACCTAACATATAACATGCGTACAGGATAGCTATGACACCTAACATACAACATGCGTACAGGATAGCTATGACACCTAACATACAACATGCGTACAGGATAGCTATGACACCTAACATACAACATGCGTACAGGATAGCTATGACACCTAACATACAACATGCGTACAGGATAGATATAACACCTAATATACAACATGCGTACAGGATAACACCTAACATAACATGCGTACAGGATAGCTATAACACCTAACATATAACATGTGTACAGGATAGATATAACACCTAATATACAACATGCGTACAGGATAGCTATAACACCTAACATACAACATGCGTACAGGATAGCTATAACACCTAACATACAACATGCGTACAGGATAGCTATAACACCTAACATACAACATGCGTACCGGATAGCTATGACACCTAACATACAACATGTGTACAGGATAGATATAACACCTAATATACAACATGCGTACAGGATAACACCTAACATATAACATGCGTACAGGATAGCTATAACACCTAACATACAACATGCGTACAGGATAGCTATAACACCTAATATACAACATGCGTACAGGATAGCTATAACACCTAACATATAACACCTAACATATAACATGTGTACAGGATAGCTATAACACCTAACATATAACACCTAACATATAACATGTGTACAGGATAGCTATAACACCTAACATATAACACCTAACATATAACATGTGTACAGGATAGCTATAACACCTAACATATAACATGCGTACAGGATAGCTAGGACGTAGGACACCTAATATATAACATGCGTACAGGATAGCTAGGATGTGTGACACCTAACATATAACATGTGTACAGGATAGATATAACACCTAATATACAACATGCGTACAGGATAGATATAACACCTAACATATAACATGCGTACAGGATAGCTATAACACCTAACATATAACATGTGTACAGGATAGATATAACACCTAATATATAACATGCGTACAGGATAGCTAGGACGTGTGACACCTAAAATATAACATGTGTACAGGATAGATAAGATGTATGACGTATAATGTATACATCATATATGACAATATATACTATACATAATATATATAACACCTAATATATAACGTGTACAGGATAGCTAAGACGTATGACACCTAATATATAACATGTGTACAGGATAGCTATAACACCTAATATATAACATGCGTACAGGATAGCTAAGACGTAGGACACCTAATATACAACATGTGTACAGGATAGCTAGGATGTGTGACACCTAACATATAACATGTGTACAGGATAGCTAAGATATATAACACCTAATATACAACATGTGTACAGGATAGCTATAACACCTAATATATAACATGCGTACAGGATAGCTAAGACGTAGGACACCTAATATACAACGTGTACAGGATAGCTAGGATGTGTGACACCTAACATATAACATGTGTACAGGATAGCTAAGATATATAACACCTAATATACAACATGTGTACAGGATAGATATAACACCTAATATATAACATGCGTACAGGATAGCTAAGACGTAGGACACCTAATATACAACATGTGTACAGGATAGCTAGGACGTATGACGCCTAATATATAACATGTGTACAGGATAGATAAGATGTATGACGTATAATGTATACATCACATATAACGATATATACTATACATAATATATATGACACCTAACATATAACATGTGTACAGAATAGCTAGGACGTATGACACCTAACATATAACATGTGTACAGGATAGATATAACACCTAATATACAACATGTGTACAGGATAGCTAGGACATAGGACACCTAATATATAACATGTGTACAGGATAGATAAGATGTATGACACCTAATATATAACATGTATACAGGATAGGTAAGATGTATAACGTATAATGTATACATCATATATGATATATAACAATATATGCTATACATAATATGTACATAATATATATAACACCTAATATATAACATGTGTACAGGATAGCTAAGACGTATGACACCTAATATATAACATGTGTACAGGATAGATAAGACGTATGACACCTAACATATAACATGTGTACAGGATAGCTAGGATATATAACACCTAACATATAACATGTGTACAGGATAGATAAGACGTATGACGTATAATGTATACATCATATATAACGACATATACTATACATAATATATATAACACCTAATATACAAAATGTATACAGGATAGATAAGATGTATAACACCTAATATATAACATGTGTACAGGATAGCTAGGATATATAGCACCTAATATATAACGTGTACAGGATAGCTAAGACGTATGATGTATAATGTATACATCACATATGACAATATATACTATACATAATATATATAACACCTAATATATAACATGTGTACAGGATAGATAAGACGTATGACGTATAATGTATACATCACATATAACATATACTATACATAATATGTACATAATATATATAACACCTAATATATAACATGTGTACAGGATAGATAAGATGTATGACGTATAATGTATACATCACATATAACAATATATACTATACATAATATATATAACACCTAATATATAACATGTATACATGATAGATAAGATGTATAACGTATAATGTATACATCACATATGATATATAACGATATATACTATACATAATATATATAACACCTAATATATAACATGTGTACAGGATAGATATATGATATATAATGTATACATAATAGATATATAACACCTAATATATAACATACATAATAGATATGATATATAACACAATATATAATTATATAATATACACATAATAGATATATAACAATATATACATTATATATAATATACAACATAATGTATAACATATATAATATATACATAATAGATCTATATATATAACATATATACATGATAGATATATGACATATATACATAATAGGTATATAACATGGAATATATAACATATAATGTATACATAATATATAACGTGTAATATATACATAATAGATATATAACATAATGTATACATAATAGATTTATAACATGTATAGAATATACGATATATAACAATATATACACAATATATAATATATAACAATGTATAGAATATATAGTATAGAATATATAGAATATGTATAGAATATACAAGATAAAATATATAACAATATACACATATTACATATGATGTATACAATATGTAGAATATAGAATATGTACTATATATAGAATATATAGACTATACAATACATATATAATAGAATATATAACATATAATATATACATAACATTCCACATAGTGTATAGAATATGTAATATATGGAATATATAGAATTATACAATACATATATAATATATAATAATTCCAAATGCCCACAGGGAAAGCTGCCTTCTATACGCATGTTAGATTCCTAGGAACGCTGGATCATGTTCTAGCACGTGCCAGAAGGGCTGGGGCCGGCGCCCTTGGCCGCCCCAGGCTCCCCGCACAGGCCTGGAGCGTGGGGAGGCCTGTTCCCACCCCAGTGCGCGTGGCCTGTGGTCCAGGCTGACCACCACCGCAGGACCCTTCCGGCCGCACACCCTCTGGCACTGGTGTTGGGGTGCCATTCCTGGGGCTGGGTGCCGTCCCTGGGGCTGGGGCTCTGCCCCCTGAGCCTTGCTCAGACTTGTTCCATGGCATGGTTTAATACAGATGAGAATGCCACCGTTTTCTGCCTGGCTGGCTTTGACCTCAGCCTGGCTGAGTAGCTAGGATCAGAGGTGCCAGCAGCCTGGCACCCAGGGTGAGGCTCTGACAGGCGCTGGTCTGGGGAATGAACCTCAGACAGCTCCAGGCTGCTTCTCTTTGGCGATTCTCCCTTAGCTTCTACCATCATCGGAAGCTTGAGAGAGTGATCTATGCCAGATTCGGATACGAAAACACCTAGTCCTTGTCCACACTGTGTTCTGCTAAGGGGACAGTTGTCTGTCTGTCCAGGACTGGAGCGGAAGTCTTAACCCCTTCGCCCAAAGGAGGAAAAGCCCCCAGCGCAGACTCCCACAGGAGGGCAGCCTGGGCACGGGGAGGTGGCACTGGGCAGCGAGGAGGCCTGCAGGACCGAGGCCCCGGGGCTCCGGGTGGCAGCCGCCTCTCCTCTCCCTCACTCGTGTCTCCCGTGATGCTGTGCAGGGTTTAGGAAGCGGCCAGAGCCCCTTCCTGCACTCGGTGTGTTTCCTGAATTGGAAATTAAAGTCTGAGTGCCTGAAAGTCAGTTCAATGATGATGATGATGATGATGAACAACTGTCTTGATCTATATGTGTTAGCATCAGAGAACCAGACACATTTATCTTGGCCGTACTATTTCCTTCTTTCTTTCTTCCTAACTTATGAAAAGGCCAACTGAAAATTCAGCCCAGCTGAAGCCAGAGCTCACAAAAGCTTTCACACATCACACAACTGACTCCTGCAGCCGAACCCGCCAGGTGACTGACTACACCAGAGTTTGCTCTATGAAATTACACTGATGTAGAATCAGTTGCAAAACATTTGCAAGTCAGTCGCTTCAGTACACACAGAAAAAGAGACATCACTCTGCCAAAGACCTGTCTGGTGTTGGCGGTACTGGGATTCGAGCTCGTGGTGACTGCGCAGGCCCTTGACCGCGTGAGCCACACCTCCAGCCCCGCTGGCTCTGGTCATCTTGAGCTAGGGTCCCGCTCTTCACCGGAGCTGGCCTGGACTGCGGTCCTCCTGTTTTAGCTTCCTACCGTAGCCGGGAGGGTGCTTACATGTCACCATTCCCAGCTTGGGCTTCCTGAGAGTGTAAACCTCCAGATTGCAGTCTCCAGGCAACCGATGACAGGTGCATGCTGCCACCTGGCCACTCAAAGAGATGTTTTTTGTTGGCGGTGGAGGTGAAATACTGTCGTTAGGAGTTCAGTAGAAGCCAGGAAGTCTTTCGTTCAGGGAAACAAATAGGAGAGGTAATGGCAGCAGGAGAACTTTAGAAGCTGGAAAGCGAATGGCTGAGGGTGCGGGAAAGGCTCGGTCCGCATGTGAATTCTCCTAGGGCACGGGCATGGAGCACATGGGAGGCATTTGGCTCGAATTAGGCCCTACGGAGACCCCGAGAGCTACTGGAGGCTCGGGCACTCTGCTGTGGGAATTTGTAAGTGATGTCGATTTTGTCAAAATGCCTGAGAGGGGGCAAATACAAGCAATGGAGCCAGGCACTGTTGGCACACACCTGTAATCCCAGCTGATACTCAGGAGGCTGAGATCTAAGGATCACTGTTCAAAGCCAGCCCAGGCAGGAAAGTCTGTGAGACACTTAGGTCCAATTAACTAGCAAGAGGCCAGAGGTGGAGCTGTGATTCAAGTGGTAGAGCACCAGCCTTAAGCACAAAAGCTCAGGGACAGCACCTGAATTCAAGCCCCAGCACTGGCACCCGCAAGTAACGGGAGGTCTTAACTTATTCAGTTATTGTTTGGGGTTTCTTACCACAGTGGTCTTGCCGTATAGCCAGGCTGGCCTCAACTGGTTTTCCTCTGACCTCTCCTGAGTATGACAAACATGCACTCCTTGCTTGGCACCGAGTTTTAAACAGAATCTACTTGCCATGATTCACATAGAGCTGATGTAAAATCTTTTTTTGGTCTGGTCGTGGGGCCTGAACTCTGGGCCTGGGCGCTGTCCCTCAGCTCTTCAGCTCAAGGCTGGCGCTCTACCACTTGAGCCACAGCGCCACTTCCATAGAGATCAGAATCTCACGGACTTTCTTGTCCGGGCTGGCTTTGAACCACGATCCTCAGATCTCAGGTTCCTGAGTAGCTATGATGACAGGCGGGAGCCAATAGTGCCTGGCAACATGTTTTTAAAATTCATTGCTTCCTTCTTGACTTCAGTGCAAATGGCATTCGGAGGAGCTGGGCACCGTGAGCTTCTAGGGGTGGCTCTGGCGTGGTCTCTGGGGAGAAAGGGAGGCGGCCCTGGTGGAGAGAGGCGGCACCGGCTGTGGCCTCGCGGTAGCGCAGATGTCTGAGGGGCAGCAGTGACCGGGACGGCTCACTCCTGGCATCCCAGCCACTCCGGAGGCTGAGGTCTGAGGATGGCGGTTCAAAGCCAGCCCAGGGAGGAAAGTTCGTGAGACTCTGATCTCCAGTGAACCACCAGAAAACGAAGTGGAGCTGTGGGTAGAGCACAAGCCTTGAGCAAAGAAGAGCTCAGGGACAGCGCCCAGGTCCTGAGTTCAAGCCCCACGACCGACAAACATTGTTCACTGTTGGCCAGGAGTGAAAACCTGGAAGGAGGCAACCCGTGAAAATAAGGCCACCGTGTCCGGATTGACCCGGTGCCAACAGATCACAGACGTGAGTGCAGAATCGGGCTGTGTGCGTGTGCCACGAGACACATGCGCACACACGCAACCTCGGTTCACTGAGCAAGGTGATGAGTGCTTCTAGCACAGCAGCTTGCTTTCTCTCTAGGTCTTAGATGCCATGGCCCATCCACTACCATCACCAGGCTCCTTGAAGAAAGGATTTTAGGGTGGAAACCCTTCCATCGGGCAGTCGTATTAAACACGGACCGCACACGGAACCCTACAACTCTGGGGAGACCGGGGACAGCGTGCCTGGGTTCCAGGGCTGGGGAACCTTTGTTCCACCAAGAGCCCCTGGGCTCTTGTATTGAGCTTACTACCCCCCCCCCCCCCACACACACACCCCACAGAAGATTCTCAACAGCCTTAGAGACCTAAAGCAGCCGAGCAGGGCTCCCTTCTCACGGGCCTGACAGATCTGAAGGCTCGCCGTGCCTCGTGAGACGCGGGAGTACAAGCTGCTCTTTGTCTTCTGTAGCACTGAGCTTGCTCACTGAAGCAGGTGCTGAAGCAGCGCTTGGGCGGCCTGCAGCCTTTGGGCGCTGCAGTTTTGTTCTCCCGTTTTTCTCTTCACATCCAGATTCTTCCAAGTAGTTTTTACCCTTCTTCTGAAGCACCCCCTTTTCTCAAACTGTGCCTGCAATACTCCGTTTTCCCAGTATTTAAAGGAAGATGGCGATGGTTTTTACAAAAGCAATCTTCCTTTTCTCCAGGTGTGATGTGTAAAAGGGGATCCATCTCCACGTGAAGTGAAAATGGCCAATCCTTTAAGAGGAGAAGTTCTGAATCTGTATAAGAATGTAAGTAATGGCGCTGTCAGCTTTCTAGCTTGCTACTCAGTATGTTGTGTGATGTGCAGTGTTGAGAAACATAAACTCTTTCTTTTTCAAGCTGCTGTATCTTGGCCGGGACTACCCGAAAGGAGCAGACTATTTTAAAAGACGTTTGAAGAATGTTTTTCTTAAAAACAAAGACGTGAAAGATCCAGAGAAGATCAAAGAACTTATTAAGCAAGGCGAATTTGTAATGAAAGAGCTAGAAGCCTTATACTTCCTTAGGAAATACAGGGCCATGAAGCAACGCTATTACCCAGATACCAGCACTAACTGACCATGACACTATAACCTGGCTGAAAGTCAATGCAACTCTGTGTGTGTACCAGGTATTGTAAAGTACTCTACCTTAAAATGGCCACATAGACATCATTTATGTCAGGACCTGAGTTGACCTATTGGAGTACAATTAACAGAATTCAATTGTAATGACACTGTGAGCTATATCCACAAGCCTTTATGTTTGGTTTTATTACCAACATTTTATTATTACCAATATTATAAATAAAAAATTATTAAACATTATCAGGTAATATCATTAAAGAACAATTTAGTGATATTACCAATTCATGAATTGAGTACCCAATTTGGAAACAAAATACAATAGACTTAAGTTTCCTAACTTAAATGTTTTAGCCAATCATGCTTGGCCAATTTCTCCATTTTACCGTCAGAGCGCTTCCTTACGTCCCTTGGCTGGTGCACGCAAGCGCACCTTCCAGGTTCCCGACCCACCAGCAGCTCCTCAGGGTGTGTCCCGCCCAGCGCAGAGCTGTGTGAGGGAGGACCCCACAGCAGCACAGCACAGCTATTTGTAATCTGGCTGCAGGATCCTGACAAGCCATCAGGAATGTTGTAAAAGCTCCTGAGTGAGTTAGTATGACAAGGCCCACCCCTGCCTTGAAATTTAAGCAAGTACTTTAACAGTCTGAAGACCGTACAGAGAACACTTCTGATTTCAAAGCTGAATAATAAAGATCTCACTGGTATCCTTCAGTGTCTGCCTTACAAGAGTTTTGATTTTTTGCTGGTCCTGGGGCTGGAAGGTAGGGCCTGGGCGCTGTCCCTGAGCCTCTCTGTGTTCAAGGCTAGTGCTCTACCACTCGAGCCACAGCTCTACTTCTAAGCTTTTTCTGAGTAGTTTCCTGGAGGTTCTCACAGACATTCCTGCCTGGGCTGGGTTCGAACTATGACCCCTAGATCTCAGCCCCCTGAGCAGCCACGATGACAGGCCTGAGCCACCAGGGCCCGGCTCTTGTAAGATCTCCATTTCCAGTTTCCCTTAAGAAAGGGCCAGGGCTGGGGGTGTAGCTCCCAGCAAAGTGCTTGCCCAGCACACAGGGCCCTGGCCAAAGTTCCAGCACCTAGCAAGATAAAAATTAAAGACTGAATTTTAAAAAGGAAAGAAGACACTTACAAGTCACCATAACTACTTTTATTACATTACAATAATTAGGAGCAGTACAGTTCATGACAAAAATATGACGAATTTCAGATCACTTCACAGCACATACTCCTATAAACATTAAAAGTTAATTAAAGGAATGGTCGTTTTAAAATTTAATGTTTGAAATGACCGATGTTCCCAGGTCAGAGCAACCAAATGATGAAGAGACTGGGTCACACTGTGCATGTCCCACACACACACACACACACACACACACACACACACACACACACACACACACACACACACACACAGCACAATGCACAAAGTGTGCATGTATCAGCTTACACTATACAAAAATAGTCAAAATACATCCCAGGTAAACATGGTAATAACGTTAAGAAATAGTACTAGTAAGAAATTGGCACTCAAAAGGAAAAATGCAAAAGTATTTTCAACATGAAAACACAAGACAGTGGAATTGGAAACTTCCAGAGAAAGTGTAACCCAATGAGCTCCACAGGGGAGGGAGGCTTCGGAAATGAACCTGTTCTGCAGATCACTTTGTGTTCCCCAAATTCCCCACCCACAGAGGCACTTCAAGCTAGTACACAGCTCGCCATCGAGTTAGGACTATTCTTTCAGAACAGATGCCTTGTTGTTAGGAAGAAATCATTTTCATTTTTGACAGAATTTTCCAGCTACCAGCTCGTGCTACTCCGTTTCCCCATGCAGAATTCACGCTATCCAATAATAATACAGAAGCTAGTAGATAGAAATTCAATTTTGAAGTCATTGCTGGGTTTTAAAAAGATGACGACATAATGAATGACTACTCTTGTCCAATGGAAATGAGTACATATTGCCTGCCACCGAACAAGAGGGGAAAAAAATACCTCACCTAAATTGTGGGTGAGGAAAAGATGGCTGGGAGGGGAGAAAAAATTACTAGAATATAAACGAGATGAACTGGTGCAAACTCATTCAACATGCCTCACAAAGCTACACACCTTAGGACAAAATTGTGCAATGGTGGCCACGGTTGTGATAACCTATTAACAGTTAGGTTCTAAATTGCTATGCAGTGTGACTCAGTCAACAGGTATAAAGTTCCTAACCGAAAATACTCACTCAGATTACACTATGTATGCCTCTATGTCCCCGCCCACCCACGTTAATGCCTACGACTACAGAACCAGGAGTTCTTCAGTTCATCGTGGACTTGAAGGCTGTACTAATCAGGTAATGATGTGCACGACTGGGACCCCCCGCCCCTTTGAACATCTCTACTAAAACCTTTTGTTAACAGAAGGTTCACGTAAGTCAAGATGCACATCAAGATTACCACCACCTTAGAAAAACTGCCCAGCAGCATCCAAAATTCAAGAGTCTGAAATGTACATTACACACTGGACTTCCTCGGGCGCGCCCTTTTATAAAAGCAAGAGGTCACAACGCCAAGCTTCATGCCTACCTGAAGATCCTAAAGCCCTAGTGACTTACCCCAGAGACAAGCTAAACTATCAGGGGAACTTCACTCCTTTTAAAACTAGTACTCTCTATAAGGCGGCTTGACGGAAAAGCTGCGCTGGGGTCTGCCCGACACTGACAGGCCTGGGAATGGAGCTGAGTATGCCTGGCACACAGGACCATGCAGGCTGCACCACCAGCACCTCGCACAAAGGAAGAAAACAAGAACCTTCAGCCACCACGTGGCCCCCCCAACCCCCCCCAAAAGTTAAAAACTGCACTACATTCTCTTCAATCCCACGCTGCATGCCTGATGAAAATCCTCCAGATGACTCTGCTACTTAAGACCGGGAAACAGAGACAGAACAGCCCCAGGGCCTTGTGCAGTGGCTACTTTACGACAGGCATTGAATAAACACTTGTGGAACAGATTTTTTTTTTTTGAAGAAAAAACACCTTTATTCATTCAATTGTGGAAGTTCCTTTCCATGGTAAGAGTTTTGACTTGTACAATGGAATTGTATCCTTTTTAAAAATCAGGACTGAGTCTGAGATGCACATTTCAGCAACTCCTTTACTAAGTTTTCCTCTGAAAACTACTCTGAAAGTCCCTCCCATCATCAGCAACGAACGGATCAGACAGCAGAGAGGAGGCGGAAAGAGTCAAGGTTAAACTGCAACCACACACCAGGGAAGGAGTAACTTGCATCTCATTATGGTATCTGTCAGATTATTTTAGGCCGCAAGGAAGTAAGACAGAGCAACGCTGATGTACCTTTGACAACCTCGTACGCTGAGCTCCACAGCAGCAGTAGAACCGGAGGTGGGGCAATGGCACCGTCTTAAGCTACACTGAGCCACAGGTGCGTGGAAAAGCAGGCCAGGCAAGCAAAGTGACAGCTGAGAGAGGAGGAAATCCCAAGCTGGAGAAAGACTATTCAGATAAAGACGTCACCTCTTGCACAATTTTGACCAGGAGACGGACACTGAGGATGATACTCCAAGTAAGGAGCTACAGACTGTGCTGAGCCGGACAAACGAGTGAGTCTGTATGCAAACTGCGTGTAAATCGCATGGGAGGTGCCTTGGAGATGATTTGAAGTGGACAGCGGTGTGCCCAGAGTCAGACATATCTAAAATCTAAAGTCCAGTACGCTCCATTTCACCACAGCCTTTCACTGCAAAGATTCTTAAGTCATTCTTGAAAGTCACTGAAAGAACTGTTTTCATGAACCGTGACTCGTCTCATTTTTAAAGCATTAGATTTGTAAATATGGATGAAACAGTCTGAAACTGAACTTCCATCATTAAAAGAAAAACAAAATTACTGCCCTTTGTACTCTTCTCCACCTCAACTTCTAAGTTTATATTTCAAAGGTGGTGGTTTTTTTTTTTTAATTCTAGTAAGAAAAAACGAAGAAGTGAGGCTCTCGATGTTTGGTAGGACCACCAAACAATGAGAATCTCGTTAAGTTCTCCAAGAACTCCCTCTGCTGATTCTCGTTTTGATCGTGGAGGTGCAGGGGGCTGTGCTGTGAAACCTGGGTGAAGCAGAGAGCTTCGCGGGGGGCTGGTCTCACAGCCCGCGTCTCCTCGTCCCCCGCTTCTCTAGAACTGGCTCAAACCATCTTACGTATCATGACTAAAATTAAAGTGATTTTCAAAGACAGACTCACAGGCTAGACAGAGCAGTCAGACACAGAGGGACTACACTTCATTCCCATGAGAATTTTTTTAATATGTTAAAATGGTTCTGGATCACTATACACATTTAGGAGTGTGGGGTGAACGCCCTCACCAAATGGTTGCTGGGATCCCCATTTTTGTACTGAGTCTCTCTTAGCAGGAAAAGCTAAGAGAAGCCTTACAGTCATTTACCCAATGTAGAAAAACGTCAATGGTCTTCTAATATTTTTCATTGCCTTGGGTCTTTTTTTTATTTTCCCCCCATTTTTCCCCCTTTTTATAAAAAATATATCTTTGGGAGAGTGACCAGGATGAGGGCAGGAAACGTGAAGATGAGGCCCACGAAACCCATCCGTTTGTGATCCTTCCCTGTTCCAGAAAAACCAGCCTCAGTCTCAGCTGAGGCTGAAATGACCCCGGAGCCCGCTGATGTGACCTGATGAACACACGGGAGGGAAGATTCCAGAGCTTGGTGTTTCACACCCGCGCTCACCATTGTTAAGAAAATTAGGGGAAAAAATCGACTTGCATGCACCAAAACCCGAGGCATGAAATCTCAGGTGCTCAGTAATTTTTTTTCACAGGCATTGCTAGTTCATAAACCAAAACTCAGGGAAATACTGGCACTTAAGAGGAAAAAGTTTCCACTGTCATTTTCAAAGAAGCATGTAAGAGAAAAGCTAACAGTTCGCATGGGAAGGAAAAAAAATTAGGTAATGCTAAAACAAATGCTAATAATTTAGTGTAATGTACAAAAATTACCACTTTTACTTAAGTAGGCCTTAAGAAAAAAGTATAAACTGTATTTACATAATTATACACTTTGTCTTTGACTTCTTTTTCTTCTTTTTCCCATCTTTGCTCATTTTTTCTTTATGTTTTCGGATTTCTCGAACTAATGTATAGAAAGCATCGTCCACACCCTGAAATTTAAAAACAAAGGGAGATGTTGAGAATGGCGGCGGCAGAGCGTCACTGAGAAATGGTGGTTCAGTTGAACGCTTCCCTTCAGGAAGCAAAGACAATTTAATAAAACACGAACGACAGCATTCACAACAGGCAATAACAGTGACCCCAAATCATACCCAAGCTTGACAAAGGGCTTTCTCCCCAGAACACATGAATTTGGTGCGCTTCTTGGCAAGCCTCAGTCACCAACCTCCAAATGCGTTGCCCGACTTTAGATGAAAGAAGTGTCATTTCTCGTTTTGTACCTACATAAAATCCTCTGAAAGGTTTACCAAGAAATACACAGAATCCAGACAGCGTGTTCAGTTTTCACATGTTCTTCATTTCAAAACTTTTAATTAACAAAGAGGCTGAAAATGACTCCAACAAAGGGTGTTACTTTGAAACCACAAATCCCTCTCACCTAAGGAGAAATGAGCTCAGTAAGCGTCATCACCAGATGGTGCTGGAAGAGATTGATTCTCTTTGTATTATTTTAGTTTCTGTTTAGCTTAGTAGATAATGTTTTCAAAACCAGCCATGGTCTGGGCAGGTGGCTCAGTGGTAGAGTGCTTGCCTAGCACGCATGAAGCCCTGGGTTTGATTCCTCAGTACCACATACACAGAAAAAGTCAGTCCTGTGGCTCAAGAGGTAGAGCGCTAGCCTTGAGCAAAAGCAGCTCAGGACAGCGCCCAGGCCCTGCGTTCAAGCCCCAGGACTGGCAAAAAAATCCCCAAACCAGCCATTTAAATGTGGACCACCTTCAATGTCTGGCCATGGAAGCCTGCATCTATTTGTTATCAAAAATGGTATTAAGTCAGTTGTGAATAAAAATGATTCCAAGGCAGAACTTAACAGCCCATAATATGACTATGACCACTTTTAAGGGGTCACCTACAGAGAGGCTATGGTGGGGCCTTCAATACACAAGATCCCTGCCGGTCTCGTGTTAAAAAGCAAACTAGATGTTGATAAAAGCAAAACCAAAACAAAAAAGAACAACAACAAAACCCACCCTGAAAAATACCACCCTCTTATTTTAAAATCAGTCCGACCTACTGTGCGGAACTGCACAAAGAATTCTAGGCCACTAGGGGGCGACGTGGGAACAAGTACCCACCAGCACACTTCGATGATCTGATCAGGAGCTACAGGGAAGGGGAGGGAGGAGAGAGTGTAAGAGCGAACCAAACGGGGAGCCACGGGGTTGGGGATCAAAATACTTTACGCACCCGCGTGAAAATGAGCCAGTGGGGCTGGCTGAGCCGGCGCGGGAAGCAGAAGGGGGAAGGCGAGGGAGCGCGTGAGAGGGTGTCACCATCACGCCCCACAACTGATCCCAGCTGATTTCAAATAAGCTAATTATACAAACAATGAGGAGTGGGGCTGTGGCTCAAGTGGTAGAGGGTGCCAGCCCTGAGTTCAAGGCCTAGGAGCAACAAAAAACACCCAAGTGCTGGGGTTTTTTCCCAGTGGTAGCCACTGTGTTGAAAAGGGTCAGCAGCCAAGTATTATAATGTGCATTTCAACAGCCTGCGGGAGGAAGCACGTTGTGCTGACAATCACTTCAACGTTTACGTGATCTGCTCCTGACCCATAATGACTAAGGCCTTCAACATCCTACCACCTGCACGGGCCGTCCGCGAACACGGGTGGCACGGGACGGAAGGGCGGCTTCTGTCCCGAGGGGCCTCCCTGGGGTCGGGGAGGGCAGTGTGAACCTTGGGGCCACACAACGGAGGTCTAGTCACTACCTCCTCGCACGGCCTTCCACGCAGGAGGACAACAGAACTAAACCGTCCAACCCGCCGGTGCTCTGACAACCGAGACTCCTAAGCCTTAGGATGGCGTGAGCTGAACTCACTAGCTTAGATCACTGCAGGGACTGCGGATACGCCACCATTTGCTTCTGCAGACCAATGGCTTCCTTTTGCCTGACGGAGGAAGAATCACTCTCCATATGTTCACATAAAAGACAAAAACAGCGTCCCAGCGATGACTTCAGATGCACCCCCTTCAGGAGTATGAGAAGCTGATGTGTGCGCAGTTTGGAAAGGATACTGTCGTTAGCACACGTGTTCATACAAGTGTTGAGTCCGCTTAAAAAGCAAGGATTCGATAACCTGACCTTCACACAACCATTCAGGTCAGGGCAAACGTTCAAGTTTTGTGATGAATTTTCTGTCACCTACTGAACAAAGCACTCGCTGGCCTAGGCAGAACTGAATGCTGGTTAGCTTATGAAGGAAAAGTCCTACCAGGCTGGGCTCGATCAGTCTTTCCCCAGCAGCTGTTGTGTGGCAGGAGCCACACGTGGCAGGCGAGGTTCTACTGCTCGTGTAAGAATGAAACGTGATTTCAGTGCAACAGAGGAGGCCACGGTCACTCAAAATGGGACGTTGGAAAGACGCACAGAGCGCCAGGGCTGCAGATTCTGACGGGAGGCAGGAGAAGCAGGGACCGTGGCCGTGGGGGGGGGGGGGGGGGGGGGCGGGAAACGCCCTCAAGGGGAGGAGGGGTTTATGCCGGAATGCAATCAGGTCAGCCGGCAGGCGGGAGGGCGGTGTATGATTGGCTACAGGATGCTAGACTTCAGTGTAGAGCAAACCGGTGCTATTTCCTCCAAGTGTCTCTGCATGCCCAGTGGATGATAGTGGCAACCCATCAAACACAGCAGGTGGGGAGAGGGAGCGGCCCAGCAGGAAATCAGAGAGGCCTGAACAAAGGTGGGTGAGCCGTGGCAAGCCAGCAGCAGAGGGGTGAAGAGCAAGGGCAGGGGTGCTCACAGGGATGGCGCAGCAGCTGGGACCGCCACGCTGGAGGACACTGGGGGACAGTGGTTTTGTTTAGACACTGTCCAAAAGGAAAAAAAAAAACACATTCCAAGAGGGGCCTTTCCACCTGAGGGGCCATTCCATCGGCCCGCTGCACGACATTTAGTTTCTCTTCTGTAAGGAGTCAAAAGCTGGTTTCTTAATACAGGACTCTGAGTACCCCTTAAAAAAAAGAAAAAAGGCGATGCGTATCCAGCGTAGGAGTAACTATACCATCAGAGTGCAAGGCAACCGGAGGCTAGTCTGCCACGATCATCCAGTCTCAAAGATCATACTCATCACAACCACAATAAATGGCTCGATTATGGAAATAAACCCCAGGTTTCTTCCTGTAACACTTCAAATTAGAACACCACCCTTAAAAGCAGTGCGAGGTGGCTGCTACTTTGTTACTTCTGAAAGACATCTTGCTTTCTGCCCAAAGTGGTATGCTGAACTTACCAGATTACATTATTACGCATTTTTTAATTTTCACACAGCCAGGAGTCTCTTCTTCTTTGCTGAGTTTTTTCAATCTGTACTGTCGGATCTCTCTCACCAATGTATAAAAAGCATCCTCCACTCTCTGCATTGTAAAACACAACTTCTTTAAAGACCGTTTTGTGGGGAAGAGTAATTCCCTGGGGCAGCCATGAGCAAGAAGTTTGAGATTATGAGCTTCCATTGTATTTTCTTAGAAACGAGACTGAATACCATTGAGGATGCAGTTTTAAAATATGGGCTAGAACCTGGTTTGTTCTTTAGAGTCAGCTTACAAACTTCTCAAGAATTTAATTAGGCATAGGAGTATGAAAACTGTTTTCAGTACCTATTTATACAAGCATTTTCGTTTATTAGTGGTGGAATTAAAAAGCTCCAGGTTAGGTTTAAATGTTTTCTAACTCAAAACAAATTCTCTGCGGTGCTATCCTGTATCTCTTAACTCATGCGGCGCAACACAGCATAAGGCTTTTGTTAAAACCAAACACAAGTCAGGAGATCGCCCTGTCACCCGATCATTTTGGGGGGTTCATTTTGATAAGCATCATTTTATAGTTCATGTGCACAAAGCTACCGAGCTATTGTGATCCTCTGCTAAGAATATCCTATTCATATTCTAGTTATTACAAGTGAGGGAACCATACAGCCTATGTTTCTTTGGGTCTGGCTTGCTTCGCTTAATGTAATTTTTTTCCAAGGCTTTCCAGTTTTTAATTAGACTTTTTCAGTCAATTTCTACGTCTACGGGAGAGGTGACACTCGGGCTGTTAGCCAAATATTAAAATATCAGTATGTAAACAGAAAACAGAAAATGATGGATTCTTTGTATCTTTGCTGCAGCCTTAAAAATGACTTGCAGTTGAGTTGTCAGGTGCTGCTGGCTCCCGCCTGTCATCCCAGCTACTCGGGAGCCTGAGATATGAGGATCCTGGTTCAACGCCAGGCTAGTCAGGAAAGTCCGTGAGACTCCTATCTAAATTAAGCACCAGAAAGCCAGAAACAGAACTGTGGCTCAAAGGGGTAGAGTGCTAGTCTTGAGCAAAAAAAGCTCAGGGACAGTGCCCAGGCCCTGAGTTCAAGCCCCAGGACAAACCCTTCTTCTGAAAGATGGAAACACTTAAAGAAAGCTGGCATCTTTTTATTTTGAGCTTATTTTGTTCCTTTTGGATTTTAAGAATACGTTGTTCACTTTGGGAAGTGGCATATGTTGGCAAGTGTCAAAGGAAAGGTCCCTCTGAGTTAAATCTGACAAAATGAACCCAGCACTTAAAAAGCTAATAAATACCAGAAATCTGACCTGTAGTTTGAAATCCAGTTGAGCACAGAGACGCAGACACTGGTAGCAAACGCAAGAGCGGCTGCAGCCAGGGCTTATGTGTTCAGGGTCACCTGTGTGTATCTACATACTGCCTGAACGGCTGCTAAGACCTGGATTCCTTCAGGCATGTTTTTACACACGGTGCAAAAGCACTGCTCTGGTGGAATTCACCAAGTGTTACCTTTAAAGTACAATAGTAAAACCCATAAAATTAGTTGTCAGTGAAGAAGCAGGTATGAAAATATTATGTATTACAATGTATACCTCCAGCTTCTCATACACCAAATGACATATTTCTGTCCGAAAATTAGTAGCAAAATCATTACTGACCAAGAAAAAAATTTATCTTAATTCTTTTTTTTTTGGTTGGTTGTGGGGCTTGAACTCAGGATCGGAGCACAGCCCATGAGCTCTTTTGCTCAAGGCTAAAGCTCTACCACTTGGAGCCACACAGCACTTCTGGTTTTATGGTCTCAGACTTTCCTGCCCTGGCTGGCTTTGAACCTTGATCCTCAGATCCCAGCCTTCTGAGTAGCCATGATTATGGCATGAGCCCAGGGCCGGGTTTTATCTTAATTTTGATGGAACAGACTTAATCAACTAGCTGCGACCACCACAAAAATACCTGGATCTTTAAAAAAAGATCATTCAATCTAAGCTTTTAAACTTAAATCTCTACTTCTACTGAGATATATAAGCATTTTCATAGCTTTATCATTAATGTTCAAGAGAAAAGGGGTTATTTTTGTTCCTTTTTCCTTAAGGAAAGTATGTATTTGAAATTCTCTTTTGTGCTTTCTGAGATAATGTCTAACTCGGTAGTCCAGGCTGCTGTCAAAATGGTCTCAATCAATGTCTCACCCTGTTCTAGAGAGACAAACCAGGCAAAAGCTCATATTTTCGGGGATTTTCCAGGGATGTAAACCCTTATTCAGCCTTAACATGCTGAGGCCGCTGCCCGTGGTGACCATCTACGCATCGCATCGCATCGCGGGAGCAGATTCTGATTGAAGCGTACTTCTACAATCAGTTCGGGTGTGTCTGCTTTTTCAGTGAGCACCCGTCACCAGGATCGCAATGTTTGATTTTGGTCATTAGCAATGCAGAGAGAGAACCGGAAGCAAGAATCACAAAGAAGAGACCACTTCCCGCCCACCCCTGATTCGGGCCGATTAGCACCTGGAAACCTGTCCTCGTATGAAATCCAAACCAGATTTTTTTTTAATGCATTCATTTATCATCCTTTTAAAGACTTTAGTTAGTTATATTAGTCGGTAACAATTTCCAAGTCCTTCTGACATGAAAATGACAGGCCAGTCTTGTTGGTCCTGCCCTGTGCTGGCTCTTCATTTAAAATGGGACACAGCGTGGAAAACAAGAGCGTCGGGCACAGACAGATACTCCAAAATTGTAAATAATTGTTAAAAAAAAAAAAAGTGAAACATTTAGTCCCCACTGTGACAAGACGTTTAAGTTCTTGATTAGCATTCAACAGGATATAGCTTTGCAACACAAACATGTACTCTAAATGCCTAAGAAATTCTAAACAATGAAAATATGTACAAAAAAGTTATATAATTCCCGCTTGAATCAAAAGGTTTGATGATATTTTTAACACAAAACACACCACGAGAACAAGGACATAAAGGATCCCATACAGAAAGGCAATTGCTGGTGAAGAATATTCTGGATCCTTCTGTCTTGGCTTTCTTTAAGGGATTTAATTTTATCAAGTATTCCTGCCGAACTTACAAAAATCCTTGCAAGGAAGTAACGCATTATATACCCTAACTACAGAAAGCTGAGAGACTGTCAGCCTTCGTGGGTTAAGGAAATAGAGAAACACGCTGTACAGACATTCTGAAAAGTCACTCACGTGGGATCCCACCTTTCTCAGGCAACCTTGGCAAGTGCCCGACTCCACCCAGCCCTGCACCAGTGAGACAGTCACTCGCGGTACTCAGCAGGTGCTCCAACCTCGCCAGTGTGGTAACTCATAAAGTCCAGGTCAAGCTCTGAATCTCGTGTGCACAGCTAGTGCCAGAGCACCCGAGCTATCCTTTTACACAGTTTGTTAAATAACCTGTGGTAAGAGGTCCTCTGTTCACTCGTTTCGCAGATCTGAAAATGAACGGCCCAAAGCCAGGAGATCCGTGACTCACCATTTCTAAGTGAGGAAAATTATTTTTTACATTATGGCCAAAATGGGACTTCCAGAATGCAAAAGGCTTAAAGTGGGAGCTCGGGCACCAAGAACGCTGCTCTGTCAGCATCAGCTTTGCTGAGCAGTCCCTTTTTTTTTTTTTTTTTTTTTTTGGTTAGTCGTGGGGCTTGAACTCTGGGCCTGGGCCCTGTCCTTGAGCAATTCCGTTCAAGGCCAGCCCTCTATCCCTTGAGCCACAGCGTCACTTCTGGTTTTCTGGTGGTTCATTGGAGGTAAGAGTCTCACAGACTTTCCTGCCTGGGCTGGCTTTGAACTGTGATCCTCAGATCTCAGCCTCCTGAGTAGCTGGGATGACAGGCATGAGCCCCCAGCGCCCAGCTCAGTCCCTACTTCTGATTTGAGAGGACTGAACACCATACACTGCACAATGGCAAAACCTAACTCATTTCCTTTCAGATAAAGGCTGACCACATAACATGGAATACAGCTGGGCACAGTGGTGTGTGCCTGTAGACCCAGATACTGGGGTGAGGGACGGAGGAAGGATGATCATTTGAGCCCAGGAGTCTGAGATCAGCCTGGTCATAAAGAGAAAAACAGTCTGGCCTGGTAATGGGTGTTTTTAAGAAAAAATTATATATGTCATACACATATAATATAGATATACACACACATATATATAAATAAATATATATATGTAATCTACAGTTCTTCTTAAGTTATCTTTAAAAGTACTAGAAGAGAATTTGTTTATACAGCCACAGCCTATTTCGTTCTACCACATACAAGCCGACAGTGACGTTGGCATTTGTAAAGGGCCACCAAGGGGAAAAGGTCAACATTCAATAGGAATCACTTTGAGTCCTCAAGATTTATTATCTAGCCCTCTGTAAGAAAAATTTACCAAACCAAAAATTTCTATCTATGACAACTTCGGAATTAACTCTCAGTTCCCATTCATCTTAATTTTTTGGTATTTCTATCTTAGGCTCAGGAACAAGGCTAAAATCAAAGCATGTTAGAAATTGCTAGTGGACTACAGTAAGGATATGCAAATTGTCAGATGAGTAACAAAACATTCTATAAAAGGCAGGACTTCAAACTTTACAAAAAACGGACTTGTAGAATTTATTAAAACAGACATGTTAGATTACAACTTCTAAAGTTATTCTGAACAGCTCTTTCGCATCTTCCAAATAGGCAATTATCAAATTCACTTCAAGGAGGATAAATTTCCCAAAGCAAATTATTTTCAAAGCGAAATCAACAAGCCCACTTAAATCATAGAGAAATTAAAGATCTTAGTTACAGCTTAGGGACATATATTTCGTAAAAAAAAAAACATTAAGAAAACAACATAAATGCAAGATAGTGCTTTTTATGTATGATATTCTCTTCATATTAATCAGCTGACCCACAGGAAGGCTGTGAAGCAATTCAAGTGAATCATATGCCTTCAAAATGCTAAATGAAATTCTGAGAAACTCAAGGCTACAGACCACTTCAAAAGCCCCAGATGTAAGATCAATCTGATCAGTACAGTACATAAAATCACTGACACCAAGCAGGAATCCATGAGCACTTTTGGGGTAAAGTCAGCCAGCCACCTAGGAGATGCCTATGAGGGGTGTCAGGCTCGCCCAGGGGGCGTGGGGAGGTGGGGGAGGACACCAGCGGGCTCCTCGGTGTGGCCCAATCCGGTGCCTCTCTGCTCCTGGTCCCGGGGGTTCAGCTGGGGCGCCTGCTACAAGTCAGAGACTCCACTCCCCTGTGACCTTTTACGTGGAGTTGGTTCATGCACACCTTGGGAAGTGTCAACTAAAATGCTCACGAATCTAAAACCTATCTTTTAAAGTGATAAATAATATAAGCAGGAAAAAAAATGCATGGCAGAATCTAGCTAGTAGGGTTTGTAAATGTTTTCAATTCAGTTTTTGGGGGGTTTCTTTGTTTCATAAAGAAATGTAAGCAGAGAAGTTATAAATATACTCCTGTTTCCTGAGACTTTCTCTCTTGAGAAAAACCAACAAGTCGGGAAAAAAACAGTGAAAAGAAAATGAAAGAGCCAGACACCAGAAGCTCACGCCTATAATCCTAACCATTCAGGAGGCTGAGATCTGAGGATCTCGGTTCGAAGCCAGCTCAGGAAGGAAAGTCCATGAGACTATGTATAATAAACCACTCAGAAAAAGCTGGAAGTGGTGCTGTGGCTCAAGTAGTGGAGGGCTAGCCTCGAGCAGAAAGCTCAGGGACAGCACCCAGGCCTTAAATTCAAGCCCCAGGACTGTCAAAAAAATTGTTTTTAATAAAAAAGATAATGAAAACACAAAACTCTTTGCAGTCCTTGGGAACCCTAGGAAAGGACCGGGTGAAATCCTGGGTCCTCTGAGTCTAAGACATTGAGATAATGCCTACCACGCCCTCCTTGAACCTGTTCATGAGGGGTCATTAAACTGCTGTGTATGACGGTCCATGGACGAAAGCTCGGTTTTTAATCTCAAAATTTAAAAAAAGACTTCAGACAGAACTCCGTGTGTTCTTTTCATGTTTCAGAGTTTGTTTAACCAAAAAGACATACATAGGATCGGCAGGGAAGTCGGGACATTTATAGGAGCTTAACAGTTTTTCTAAAGTCCAGTTTATAAAACCCGACACACCTGTAGCTAGAATGTGCTTTTTGTATGTGTAGCAGGTGATGAGCTAACATTTTTAAAATGTAACACAAGTTACATTTTACATTTAAGGGGAACAGAAAAGCCCTACAAACCAATCAATGAAACATAAATTGGCATGTTGCTAATACCTATGTGGAAATGGCATGCCATCCCAGCTTCGCATATTCTTTCCTAGGATTTCTAGGACATTTAGAGATTAAATGATTCCATCTGTACTTTACCCAAAGAAGTCACTTTTAAAATGAAGATGAGTTTTGGAACAAAACTCAGGCTTCAATGTGACATTAATTTTTGTAGGAACAATACAGAAACTCGTTACCTGAGCATTTCTATTTGCTTTCTAAATATTCCCTTACTTTAGGGAGAAGTTTCTCCAAAAATAAATGTATCAAAAGAAAAGTTCCTCCAAAGTAAAATTCTTCAACTACAACTCGCAACAGTGCTGGTAAAATAAGAAACTCAAAATCTGTGCTGTTGTATTTAACATATCATTGAAAAAAAAAGGAATCCGCATTTCTTGAATACTGTATTTGGAAGACAGGACCAGAGGTAAATAAAAATTCTCATTGTGAAAAGAAAAGAAAATGCCCAGCACGGTGACCTTTAGAGAAGGCTCAGATGAGAGAATGAAGAGTTTAAGGCCAGCCTGGACGACATACCCAGACTCTGTTCCAAGCCATTCCTTATCCAAAAGAAGAAAGAAAACCAGGCCCAAAGTGCTGTGCACGCTAGATGAAGTTCAGCAGAAGGGAAGGGAACCCATCCATCGCATCAGGCGATTTAACAGGCAAAAAGCAGCCGACACTGTCAGTGCGTCCACTTGTGCTCCTGCCCCAAGCAGATGCCGTGACAGTGTGGACAGTTCAATTCCTCATCTCCCGACGGGCTCTGCGGACAGACAAGTTACCCGCGTTTTACTCACCTGTCTGGTCTTGGCTGAGGTCTCGATGAAAGGAATGCCGTAACTTCTTGCTAAATCCTGAGCCTGCTTCGTGTCTACTGTTCTAGAAGGCAAATCACATTTATTTCCTACTAGGACCATAGGTACATCTTCAGAGTCTTTGACTCTTTTAATTTGTTCTCTGGGGAAAAAACAAAAGTGGTAGGAGAGGCATTAGTCACAAAGCATCCTTCTGCCTTAGGACACTGAGTGCACCCTACAAACTTCCCTGGGGTTTCTCTGTTATTCTTCCCCTCTGTCTTAATCAAACACTTTTCTCTCCCTTACAGATCAAATACCTGTAGGAGTAAAACCTATCATCTAAAAAGTTTCTATGTAAATAGCAAAGATAAGAGAACATTCTGGAAAATTCTAGGCCAAAATGAGAAACCTAAGTTCTTTTTTTTTTTTAAAGAATAAACAGCATTAACCTTAGATACATATATTGATATGGTAAAAAATGCACATATGCACAAGGTATCTTCACCAAGACATAATTTAGCAGCCACGTTAACTGTCACATTTCAGTCACCTGCCGCATGGGATGGACAGACAGTCCAAAACCCCAGCGGACACCTGAAATTACAGGCAGCAGCCAACACACACCAATGGCCGTGTTTAATTTATACCTCTGGCACAGTAATACATGAATTACCAGAGCAATCCTAGCAATCTACTCTAACAAGAGGTACTGAAAACTTATGAACTATTTACTTCTGTAGTTTTTCATCTGATTTTTTCAGACTTTGCTGGAGCATACAGAACTACTCTGTTGTCTCAAAAAAAGGGAAATGGCAGCTGGAAAGACTGCTTTTTTTAGAAGGCCAACAATGAAGTAACTACACTGCATTCTGTTAAGTCTTTCTGTATTTTGCTACTTTTTGGGTACACAATGTGAATAAACTCTAAATCTGAGGCCAAATGAGTATCCTTCAGGATTTGCCATGAATTTCAAAGATAGCACTTGAGAACACAGAAGACACCAGTCAAAACTGGTGCAAATTCCCAGTTCCTTTATTTTCTGAATAGATTTGGAGACAATAAAAAATTTCAGCCATATACTAGCCTATACAAACACTACAACTACTACCCTCCATCCAGATTTCTCCAGCTGTAGACTAAACATGCTATCATAAATATTCTTAAATAAAACGCGAAGTAGGCTAGCTAACTAGTACATGGAAAATTGCTAAATGTGCAGTTTCATAGAAACTGTAAACTCCTGAAGAAAGAAGTATGTTTAATATAAGGATTATTTAGGTAGTCAGTCTTATGCAGATTCATCATTCTTAAAAAAAAGCCCACTAACTTCTTCTTTTACAACATTCAAATTATCAAGCCATTATATTTAATCCAACCCAAGAGATCCTACACTGTAGGTAGGTGAGTGTTTTTTAAGACAACTGAGTGGTAGCAACTCACGTTACCTTTCCATACTTCTGTTTATAGTCTGTATTTTTACAATGGATCTTGCACCTCTGGAAGAGCTAAGCGTTCCTGTCCCTGGAGTCCAGTGGGCCCAGGTTCCTCCCTCCCAACCCCAGCCCCGTTACTGCTCATGCAGTCTGGGACTATCAGCTTCAAGGACTTCACTTGCAAAAGGAGACCAGCGTTCACTTTTAACTCATCTGCCTTTGATGGCATAGGCATATGGTACTTCAGCAAAGAATCGATCATCGAGAGCTACAATGACTCCTTAACGCAAAGGGAAACGCACCTATAATGGTGAATGTCTTCAAATGACTTAGTATTGTTTATGGCAAAGACACACAGAAAGCCCTCCCCAGTCCTCATGTACTGGTCCCTCATGGCGCTGTACTCCTCTTGACCTGCCGTGTCGAGGATGTCCAGGAGACAGGTTTCTCCATC
Source organism: Dipodomys spectabilis (assembly GCF_019054845.1). Taxonomy (NCBI): domain Eukaryota; kingdom Metazoa; phylum Chordata; class Mammalia; order Rodentia; family Heteromyidae; genus Dipodomys; species Dipodomys spectabilis. The sequence goes on along the minus strand of NW_024871170.1, from coordinate 306,077 downwards.
AATTACGACTTGTTTCCTGTAGGAGTCCTGGGAAGGGAGAAGCGCAGTCTGGGTTATTACAGTGCGCCTTTCAACGCCACTCACCACGCAACAACAGGAACGTAAACAACCCCATTCGGAGTGGGCAAGGAGCTTGAACAGGCCAGTCTCCAATACACACACACACACACACACACACACGTGGAAAATACACACACACGAACAGTTCAGCACTAACTAGGGAAATGCAAACTATGAAGCACCATCGAGCACTCATGGGGCGGCTGGTATTAAGCTAAGGAGAAACAAGACAAAAGTGTGTGTGTGTGTGTGTGTGTGGATGGTGAGTACAGCCAATGTGAGAAGGTCTGGCAGTTCCTGAAAAGTGAATTTAAGAGTTACCATGTGACCAGGCCATCCAATTTCTACGTATATAACCAGAAACAAAAGCGAGACTACCTGGCCTGGGTATGTGGCTGAGTGGTAAGAGTGTTTGCCTCGCATGCATGAGGCCCGGGGTTCAATTCTTCTGTACCACGTAAAATAAATTTTAAGAAAAAGCAGAGACCAGTGCAGACACAGCATGCCCTAGCTCCAGCAGCATCAGGTCCTAGAGCTGAAGTCTAGAAACAGCAGCAATGCCCATTAACTGAAGAGTGGACAAGCAAAGCGGAGCTCACACACACAGAGTGCGAGTCAGTCACAGGAAGGAAGGGCAACACAGACGGCACCTTGAAAACACGGCGGAGGAACGGAAGCCAGACACAGACGGACAAATTCCGCGTGGCGTCAGACATGGACGAGATCAGGCAGGTGTGGAGTAGAGGTCTCCCCAGGAGCTGCGGGCGGCGGTTTGATGGGTATGGGGCTTCACGGGGGTGAGGTGCGGGTTTTGAAAGTGACTGCGGGTACGCTGGCCACGCAGGGATGCGAGCACACTTAGCGTGCCGAGTTGTAATCTCTTACACTGCACGACTTCGCTACAAAAGTATTTATAAACGTTTATGGAGACCCACAAAGCACATGTACCGTGACAGCAACAAAAATCTACTACAAAAACCCCTGTCGGGGCTTTACCCAGGGTGACAGGGACAGCGCAGCAACCCGCAAACCGTCACACTTGCACTTTAGGGTCAAAGGAGCACAAGGGACCCTAGCGGCCTCACCTAGTTCTGAAAACCCTGACAAAACGCCACCGGACAGACACTGTGACTCCAGGTCCCCACTTCATCGGCAAACTCTGCGGCGCCACTGAGACAGAGGTCGCTAATGCACAGCTGAACGCTGAGCAAAGAGGACGGGGGCGGAACTCAGTTGTGGGCTGCATGTCTAGCCGCAGGCTCAGGGCACGGCCCACAGCCACACACTCGCACGCACGCGCACACACACGCACATGCACACACACACGCACACACACTGCATGTCTAGCCGCAGGCTCAGGGCACGGCCCACAGCCACACACACGCACGCACATATACACGCACACACACACACACACACACACACACACTGCATTTCTAGCCGCAGGCTCAGGGCACGGCCCACAGCCACACACTCGCACGCACGCGCACACACACGCACATGCACACACACACGCACACACACTGCATGTCTAGCCGCAGGCTCAGGGCACGGCCCACAGCCACGCACACGCACGCACGCGCGCACACACACACACACACTGCATGTCTAGCCGCATGCTGAGGGCACGACCCACAGCCACGCACACACGCACGCACACACGCCTGCACACGCGCACGCGCACATGCACACACCTACACACACGCACACACACTGCATGTCTAGCTGCATGCTGAGGGCACGACCCACAGCCACGCACACATGCACGCATACACGCACGCACGCGTGCACACACACACGCGCACACACACGCATACAGGCCTGCACACACACACGTGCACATGCACACACCCACACACGCGCACACACGCTGCATGTCTAGCCGCAGGCTGAGGGCACGACCCACAGCCACGCACACGCACACACCCACACGCACGCATACACACACTGCATGTCTAGCCGCATGCTCAGGGCACGACCCACAGCCACGCACACGCACGCACGCACACACGCATACACGCGCGTACACACATGTGCACACATGCACACGCCCACCCGCACGCACACACACTGCATGTCTAGCCGCATGCTCAGGGCACGACCCACAGCAACGCACAAACACACGCATACACGCGTGCGCACACGCGCGCACACATGCACACACACGCTGCATGTCTAGCTGCATGCTCAGGGCACGACCCACAGCAACACACACGCATACACACGTGCACACACACGCGCACACATGCACACACACACACACTGCATGTCTAGCCGCATGCTCAGGGCACGACCCACAGCAACACGCACGCACGCATGCGCACACACGCACGCACACACACACTGCATGTCTAGCTGCATGCTCAGGGCACGACCCACAGCAACGTACACGCACGCACGCACACACACAGAAACCACATACACACACGCACACGCGCACACACACACAGCAAAAAAATGATCAGGATTTTACATCTTAAGTTAGCCATTACTTTCAGAGTTACAAATCAACTTTTAGGTAAGATATCTCAACTAAAAGCTATCTTTTGTTCTAGTTTCCCTAGAAAATAAAAACAAAATTGAGTCACTTACACTCAATATAATAAATGCAAATAATAAAATGACTTCACATCTTCTCCTCACTCGTAACCAGAGTACCTTTTCCCCCTATCTACTCAAAGTATGACACTTCGGAATGAAATGCAATATGCTTCCAAGAGTGAACTGGAGACAGAATTAAAATATCTGTAATACAATGAACGGGCAAATACTTCCAGAAGGCCACTGCAACATTTATCTAGAGCAGTACAGATGGCCACAGCCACTGACACAGTGCCACTTAAAGGACTCTAAGGAATACTCTTTCCTTTCTTAAAGGTATTTATAATGTATTCATAATACCGTATCCTAAAGTGTCTTATAAAGAAAACCTGCACAGGCACTAGCCCCCCCCACCCCCACCCCCCCTCCCCCCCTCCTCCCCAGGAGATTAGAGCTCACCATGTTTTGCTCACTGCTGTATACCTGCAAGTAATCAGAATCTGCCAGTCCATTCCATTGTGAATACATGCAAACACTAAAAAATGCTAACTTCTCTAACAATGCTTTTATCACCACAGATACTCTATACCAGTTACGGTACTGCAGGAGAGACCCACACAATTTCTCTGAAATGTATTACTTTGCAATCTATTTTGTCTTTAGCAATCATTTAAGATATTGTAGATTTTATTGACAACGAATTTGTAATTTTTTATGCTTAGATTAATTCACTTGGTAAATTCTAATATATATGAAGAATTAACATGTTATTTACCCAGGTATTTCAAATGCAGAGAGATAACACATCAGATCTCATTTTGTGGGTAGCAGTACTAGCAAACATATATATATATTCTTTTTTTTTGGTCAGTTGTGGGGCTCGAACTCAGGCCTTGAGCATTGTCCCGGAGCCTCTTTGTGCTCAAGGCTACAGCTCTACCACTTGAGCCACAGCGCCACTTCTGGTTTTTGAGTGGTTAACTGGAGGTAAGAGTCTCAGGGGGACTTTTCTGCCCAGGCTGGCTTTGAACTGTGCTCCTCAGTTCTCAGCTTTCTGAGTCCAGGAATGAGCCACGGGTGCCCAGCAGGAAGCTGTAACTTTTTAAATTACAAAATACTAAGCTAAAAAAAAAAAAATACTAAGCTAGTATCTAGAGGTATCTTCTAAACTTTATGCAAAAGGAAGTTTTTAGTGTGACAACAGAACCAAAACCGCATAGTAAACATTAATAAGGTAGAAAGGAGAAGAGCTGGCAGAACTGCGGGCTCCTGCACTGTATTACGTTCTGCACCGTGAGCAGGGCCGCAGGGAGTGATGACCCAGCTACTGGGCGGTGTGAACCAGCGCAGACAGACCCAGGCGAAAGGAGAGATGACCCTGCCAGAGAACACGGAAGGCAAAATGGACAAGGAGCTCAGCTCAAGTGCGAGAGCCAGCGTCAGATACATACACACACGCACGTGCACAGACACACAGATGTGAAAACCGCACTGACACATACACACACACGCATGTGCACAGACACACAGACATATAAACTGCACACTGACACATACACATGTGCACACACAGACATGAAAACTGCACATTGACACATACATACACACACATGTGCACAGACACACAGACATATAAACTGCACTGACACATACACATGTGCACACACACAGACATGAAAACTGCACACTGACACATACATACACATGTGCACACACAGACATGAAAACTGCACATTGACACATACATACACACGCATGTGCACAGACACACAGACATATAAACTGCACACTGACACATACACATGTGCACACACAGACATGAAAACTGCACATGACACATACACACACATGTGCACAGACACACAGACATGAAAACTGCACACTGACACATACACACGCATGTGCACAGACACAGACATGAAAACTGCACAGACACATACATACACATGTGCACAGACACACAGACATGAAAACTGCACACTGACACATACATACACATGTGCACACACAGACATGAAAACTGCACATTGACACATACATACACACACATGTGCACAGACACATAGACATATAAACTGCACTGACACATACATACACATGTGCACACACAGACATGAAAACTGCACACTGACACATACATACACATGTGCACACACACAGACATGAAAACTGCACACTGATACATACACACACATGTGCACACACACAGACATGAAAACTGCACAAATACATACACACGCATGTGCACAGACATGAAAACTGCACACTGACAAATACACACACACGCATGTGTACACACACAGACATGAAAACTGCACATTGACACATACATACACATGTGCACACACACAGACATGAAAACTGCACAAATACACACACACACATGTGCACACACACAGACATGAAAACTGCACATTGACTAATACATACACACATGTGCACAGACACACAGACATGAAAACTGCACAAATACATACACACGCATGTGCACAGACAGACATGAAAACCGCACACTGACAATTACACACGCATGTGCACACACACACAGACATGAAAACTGCACACTGACAAAGCACTAAGCCAAAGGTGGTAACAATGTTGAGATAGGACAAGGCAACCGGCAGCACCCACCCATAATCCCAACTCTTGGGAACTGAGGCGAGGGGGTGGTGGGTTGAAGCCAGCTTGGGGTACACAGAGGGTACCCTGTCTCAAAAATCCAAAAAGAGAGCCCAGGCAGGAAAGTTCTTGATATTTCTATGTCCAAAGAACACCAGAAAACCAGAAGTGGCGCTGTGGCTCAAGTGGTAGAGCGCCAGCCTTGAGCTGAAGAGCTGAGGGACAGCGCCCAGGCCCTGAGTTCAAGCCCCACGACCAACCAAAAAAAAAAAAAAACCAACCCAAAAAGATGTGGTAAAGTAAGCTAGTACACACTTGATGTCCATTTTTAAATTTTTTCTACACAGCATTAAGCTTATACCTCCTCATTACCAGTAATTAGGAGTTTGTACTTTTAGTTTTCTTTAAATCTCTCTGAGTTCAACAGACTAAAAAACTTCTTGCTGTTTGAATAGCAATTTACTTGAGGAAAAACAGCATGACATCACACTGCCATCCCCCGTGTCATTTTGCATGTCTTCATACTGACTTTGGTATGAGATCTTCTCTAAGTAGTTCCCAGTTGATTACATGCCTTTAAATGTTTTGAGAATCAGAAACTCATCTGTACATTTGGAAGCTAAGGTTAGGTACTCAGATAGGGTAAATCTACAACAACATACAGTAACAATAACTAATACTGTTATTCAACACATCCATGTTAACGTACTCAATTGGGTTTCCCAAAACAGACAGTAAGGTGAGTGTGGGCAGACATACACTATGTCACACAACAAGCACCAAAACTAATGGGCTTTTTGCTAAAGGGAATCGTACTCATTAATAGTAGCTACAGCAGTCGGCGCTTACTGAACCTTAACTTAGTCGATGGCACTAGAAGATCTCTCCACACGCATTATTAGATCATCTCCTCAGCCCATGTGTTCTTTGGGGACTTACTGGAAATTGTTTGCAGTTTTCTTAATGGGCTATGTAGTTGTGAGTGCTCACCTCTGGGGAAAATGGAACATTTATTTTTACTTTCTTAATTTATGTTCCTCTTCTACAAGATTGCGTGACTCCGTTGCAGAATGGAGCGCTCCACACAATTCGTGGAGACCACTCTTAAAGGGAGTGAGCAATACATCGTAGCGCCTGGGGTGGTAGAATAATAACAAGAAGGACTCAGGGCAGAAGGAATTTTGGAGAATGTAAGCAGGGTTATGAATCTATTCCCGTGTATCCACTACACGCTCCACTGCGCCATGAGACTAATTACTGAAAAGCTAAGTACCGTTCTGTACACATTAGACTTTGAGCATTCTTAAGCCAAAATCAGAAATGCCTTGAACTCTAGAACATCTGCATTTTTGAACTGGTAAAAAAATTTGTACAAACGGCTCTATATCCCACAAACTCTGAAATCGGACCTGTTTGGTAGATTCAACCTGTATATGTTTCATTATTTGCTTGTTTGTTGGAGAAAAGTCTTGCCAAGTTCCTCAGCCTCTCAAGCGTTAGGATACAGAGTGCAGGGTCTGGGAAGGTGGCTCAGTGGTACAGTGCTTGCCTTGCATGCATGAGGCCCTGGGTTCAATTCCTCAGCACCATAAAAGCAGAAAAAGCCAGTAGTGGCACTGTGGCTCAAGTGGTAGAGCGCTAGCCGTGAGCACAGAGACGGTGCCCGGGCCCTGAGCTCAAACCCATAACTAGCAAAAAAGAAAAAGAAAAAAGAAAAGTGCATGTAATCAACGTAGAAGGTGAAATAAATGGTAACACCTGAATCAGAACAAAATCAGATGGCAGCACGCAGGAGAGATCATCTGTACAGGTCAGCTTTTGTGGGCACAAGGAATTCAAGGATCATGGGTAAAGGAGCAAGAGGTGTGAACAGAGCTCAGCCACCCCTCAGGAACCTGCAAGTCCACCCAGGATTAATCAACGATTGAAAGTACTAGATTCACCGTGCTCAGCGCCAGTACTCTGTGACGGGTTCCTGCAAGGAGTTGGCTTTCTGTGCGCTCTGGGACACCGTGTCAACGCAGCACGGTTAGACCCCGCAGCGCACAGGGCCGGCTCGGCCAGGGCAGTCTGGACACACACTGGCCCTCCTCCAAGCCTCTAGGCCCCGCGCCCCAATCCTCATTCCCAGGCCGGCATGACAGGGCACTGGCCACTTCTCCATGTCACTGTGTCACCTCACGGTTCTCTTTTAGCTTTTTTTGGTCAATCCTGGGGCTTGAACTCAGGGCCTGGGCATTGCTGTCCCTGAACTCTTTTGCTCAAGGTGAGCACTCTACCACTCTGAGCACAGCATCACTTCTGGTTTTTGAGTGGTTCATTGGAGAGAAAAGTCTCACAGGGGCTCTTCTGTCCGGGCTGACTTCGAACCGTGATCCTCAGATCTCAGCCTCCTGAGTAGCTGGGATGACAGGCGGGAGCCACCGGAGCCCGGCTTCTTAAAACTTCTTCAGAGAGTTATATGACCTCACCGATCTATGTGTACATATGTACTTTTGAGAGCTGAACTCTATGATCACATGAATGCTTATCACAGCATTACTCAGAACAGCCAAAAGAGAATTCTGCACTATGTAAAGTTTTCAGGATGGGGCCAAGAGGAGAGAGAAGGTGGGCGTGGTTCTTTGAATCCCCACGGCTGGGGCTGGCTTCAGGTGATGTGAGGTCCACCCTCCTCGCGGCTGAGTCTCCGCCCACTACCCGTGTCAGCCAGGTAACTGGCGCAGCCGGAGGCGGTCACCTCCCCCTCCGAAGTCACTTCCTGACAGGAGGAGTGGCAGGGACAGCCCGGGATGGGGTTCCTGGAGCCTACCTTCTGCAGTACTGCTGCGGTCCACGGAACCGTGGTGTGGACTTGGGCAAAGTACTTCACAGGCCACCTACTCCCAGCCACTGTGTCCCAAGAGAAAGGGGAGTGCTTCCACACAGGACAATGCATCCATCAAGGTTAAAGATCAGGGAAAAGCCCTCACAGTGCTGAGGTACCTGGATTCCTGTGTCTATTACACTGTACGTTGCTATTCTTAAGCCCAAAGCGTAGGGGGTGAGCCGCTGCCACGTTCCGTTAGAAGAGTCCAGAAACCCTATTCTGTTCTTATAAAATCAAAAGACATCTACAGTTGGGAGTAGTGACGGCAAAACTAATCACCATACTTCAAAATACAACAGAAGGAGGTAGAGCTGGGCTCAAGTGGTAGAACGCTAGTCCTGAGCAGAAAAAAAACCCCGAGGGACAGCGCCCAGGTCCTGACGTCTGTCATCTTAGCCACTCAGGAGGCTGAGATCTGAGGATCACAGTTCAACGCCAGCCCAGGCAGGAAAGTCAGTGAGACTTTATCTCTAATGAAGCACCAGAAAACTGGAAATGACACTGTGGCTCTAAGTGGTAGAGCCCTAGGCTTAAGCAAAAAGTTCTCGAGGATAATGCCCAGGCCCTGAGTTCAAGCCCCACAACCACCACCACCACCAACAACAACAAGAAGATAGAGCTGGACAAGTTTCAGGGGAAGAGTGTTAAAACTGACAATTATGCAGGGTTTTCCATTCTGACTAGGAAACAAGGATAGAAAGAACTGGTTCTCATGACAAAAATTTCCATTAAGACATTTTTTTACAAGGACAGATGAGGAAACTAATTCTTTTTCAAATGCTAGGTACCTGGAATTAGGACAACACTGCATATTGGTCCAGGACTACAGAGAACACAATGTATACTATTCCCAAGAGAAACAAAAACCCTGAGTTCAGCATGATTAAGCAGGTGCTGGATGGCTCACGGGATCCTCGCTACTTGGGAGGCTGAGGTCGAGAAGGATCAGGTTTAAAGACTCTGCTCTTTAGCAGGGCTTGGAGGTGTGTCTCAGGCGGTAGAGGGCAAGTGTCAGATCAAGGGTTCAAATCCCAGCCCTGAACCAAAGAAAAAAGCTAAAGAACCAAAAATTTCACAAGATCCCCCAAGATCCCCTTTCAACCAATAGCTGGGCACACAGGACCTGGCTGAGGTTGGGGGATTGTAGGTCCAGGCCAGATAGTAAAGTCCACCTCAGGAATAAGCTGGGTTTAACAGCATGCACCTGTCAGCAATGGAAGGGAGCAGGAAAAAAAAAAATGGAGGATCATGGTCTAGGGACATGTACAGGCAGGAAGCAAGACCCTATCTCAAAAAATAACCAAGGAAAGAGAGGGCTGGGAACACGGGACAATGGTAGAGTGCCACCTGACAAGTTCAAACCCCAGTACTGCTCTCCTCCCCAAAATAAGTGTGTAAACTCAACAATATTTTGAGTAACAGACTTTGAAAATAAGGATGCTACAAGCACACCTCTATAGCTCGTGGGAGTCATGCAGCATCCCCCACAAATAGACTAAAGGCAAGAAGAGGCAAGGCTAGAATGGTCAGAGATCCCACACAATCGCCAACGGAAGTTTGTTCTGTGGGGTTAACTGATAAGAATTAACACATGAACATCGCGTGTGGTGCTTTTTACGCAATAAGCGTAATTTTCATGTTTTCATCTGCTTCTTCTGTACTTGGCCTTTATTTCAATTTCCTTAGGCCAAGAATAGATTTGTATTACCTAATTTATAAAAAGAGGGCAAAACGGAAGCCAGTGGCTCCCACCTGTCATCCTAGCTACTCAGGAGGCTGAGATTGAGGATCGCGGCTCAAAGCCGGGCAGGGAAAAAAGTCCGTGAGACTCTTACCTCCAGTTAACTATTCAGAAAAACCTAGAAGTGGCGCAAACTGGTAGAATGCTAGCCTTGAGCAGAGACAGGGACAGCGCCCAGGCCCCGAGTTCAAGCCCCAGGACTGGCAAAAATAACACACCACAAGTAACATTCATATGTATGCAGTATATAAATACACATTATGTATTTATCAGTTAAATCCACAACTTCAGAGACATATAACTGCCTTGTCAAAGGACAAGTTCTGACATATATTTCCAAAATGACCCACAGAAAGTTTGTAAGTTTACCACAGCACAAAGAGTTGGTAACGATGTTGCCAAAATTGTTACCATTCTAATCTTAACCAATGTTAAAGTATTTAAAAAAAAAATGGGAGGGGGTGGGGGGAGAGGGGATGGCTCCGAGCTTATGGCTCACACCTATAATCCTAGCTACTCAGAAGGCTGAGGTCGAAGGATCGAAGCCCAGTTAAGTCCATGAGACTCTTTTTTTTTTTCCAACTAACCAGCAAAAAGGCAGAAGCTGTGGCTCAAGCCGGAGAACAGCGGCTTTGAGCGAAAGAAAGACAGGACCTTAGGGTCTCAGTAAAAGCCCCGGTACAAAAACGCACCAGAAAAAAGAGTTGGTTTGAACTTGTGTTATATTAATAAATTATGTATCTACATCTTTTTTTATACACAGGCTGGCTTACAGCTTCCTGTTACTAGGAGGAGCCCATATTTTACTGGGTTTTCATTTGTAATTTTCTTAGAAATACTGTGCGTGCGTGCGTGTGTAGGTCATGGGGCTTGAACTCTGGGCCTTAAGTGCTCTACCACTTGAGCCACAGCGCCACTTCCAGTTTTCTGGTGGTTCATTGGAGATAAAGAGTCTCACAGACTTTCCCGACTGGGCTGGCTTTGAACTGTGATTCTCAGATCTCAGCCTCCTAAATAGCCAGGATTACAGGCGTGAACCACTAGCACCCAGCCGTTAGATGAAGGGGTGAAGGGGAGGGTTTCCCAGTGCTTGAACACAGGCCTGGGCACCGTCCATGAGCCTCTCTGTGCTCAGGGCTGGTGCTCTACCGCATCTGTGGAGCCCACATTTCCGGTTGAGATCCATTTCCAGGTTTTTGGTGGCTAACTGGGAGACTCTCCTGCTCAGGCTGGCTTTGAACAGATTTTCAGATCTCATCTTTCTGAGTAGCTAGGATTACAGGCGTGAGCCACCAGCTCCCAGCTCATACCTTAATCTTTATTCCTCCAGACAATTGAGTCTTTCATATCAATGATTTAAAAAAAAAAAACATTGTTAAGGACACTCTCAAAATGAAAAAGGACTTCACTTCTCTTAAGGGAGAAAAAAATAATCCCACTCCTGCAATAATGAAACTATTATCAATTTTCTTAGTCTGTGTCATGCACATACAACACTCCGAAAGACTGAGATTTAGAGTTCACAGGATCATTTTCATTTCTCAGTTGTGTGCAGTTTAACATTAAAATGTACACACAGCAAACACAAAAGATCTGGAGGGATGGGCTGGGAAGGTGGCTCAGTGGTAGAGCGCTTGCCTTGCATGCCTGAGGCCCTGGGTTCGATTCCTCAGCACCACATAAGCAAAAAGAAAAAAGCCAGAAGTGGCACTGTGGCTCAAGTGGTAGAGCACTAGCCTTGAGCTGAAGAGCTGAGGGACAGCGCCCAGGCCCAGAGTTCAGGCCCCACGACCAGACCCCCCCCAAAAAAAAAAGATCTGGAGGGAAATAAAGAATAACAAATTTGCATTTTAAAACACACACACATACACCAAACATGTATTTCCTAGCTCTGTGCTGGTGGGCTTGGCACTGGAGATCCTCCGGAAGCCAGGACCGGGCCTTGATTTCTAACCATCACAAGGAACCGAACCGGGCTATGGCAGACATGCTGGCATGTGGAGAGTGGTCTCATGGCACACTTAATTACAGCGCCACTTAATTACACTTCCATACTCCAGGGCTTTGGCATTTCCAAGTACACTCTACTAAGGGGATGCAGAAGAATTAGGATTAACTCTCCACTAATCCTGGGGAAAGGGCTCAAGTATAGGTTATCACTAAACTGTCTTTTTAAAGTCCAGGAGAGGGAACTGCTAGCCTGCAGGTCACACAGGCCCTCGGAATCATTTCATACCGTGATATATGCCACTGGCTAGCTGTCTGCAGCCGTCTGTGGATGCTGGTGATTTTGTATGGCCTGAAAAGGATACTGTGAATACCCAAATGGCCCTGGGGCAGAGAAAGGTCTCCCCACCCCTGAAAACGCCTCCATTAGCTAGGTCCTGCAGACAAGACAAGGTCAGGACATCCAAATCAGCAACCACAGCAACAGACTCAACACACTGAATACGGAACAGACAGAAGGAAGGAAGGAAGGTAGGAAGGAAGGAAGGAAGGAAGGAAGGAAGGAAGGAAGGAAGGAAGGAAGGAAGGAAAGGAGGGAGGGAGGGAGGGAGGGAGGGAGGGAGGGAGGGAGGAAAGCAAGCAAGCATCCAGGAGCCTTTGCTGATGCAAATAAAACCAGCCTAACAAATGAATAGGAGTTGGAAGAAGAGAGGGGCCCCTTATTTATGGCAGATGCCAGTTAATGCAGATATAATGACACACTGCCATTTTACCACCTCTAAGTAACAATTTATTCATGCAGGCAGGAATTATCAGTGGATGCTTCTAATCTTACTCAAGAGGCCTTACTAGTTATAAAGGAATTAAGGACAATATTACAGAAAAAAAGCCCAATAGGCATCACATTAAGGACCACAATTTAAAAAAAAAAATTAGTTGTTTCATTAATAATAGGATCCCAGATGTGAAATACCGAGGAAGAAATATTAACATCACTTACAAAGAATTTCTGCCCAAACTACTTAACCCAAACCTACTCTTGAGGAAACAAAGAGACCTAGAGGTCCTTCTACAAACCTGGCTGCGTTTTTGTGAAGAAAAGCTGAGAAGCAGTTCTAGATCAAAAGATAGGTTGGGAGGTGACAACTAATTTTTCATCCTGACTCAGAAAAAGAATTTGCTTAAAAGACATTGTGAGACCAAATAAGAAATGACTCAGATTATAAAACAAGTAAACCAATGTTGAAGTTCCTAGATTTCACCTAGTGTGTTATAGCTTTACATGGAAGCATTGTTCAAGTGCACCGCCAAACTCTGTCTCTAGCTGGCCACATAGTAAATACTTTGGGGTTTCTGTGTGGGAAGGATGCCACTGTGTCTCTGTGCTGCAAAGCAGCCCATAAACACAGCGTGACTGCATCCTAATGAAAACTTCCTTCCAAACTTCCTTCACTGGCAGAATATGCACAGCTATCAAAGAAGATCGACATTTAGAGGTGAAAGGCATAAACTGTGTGTGCTCAGACATTCAGCAAGAATAAAGACTATACATATATATACACTTACACACGTGTATAAATATAGCCAAGTACTATGTGCACGCATATATATACAGGGAAATACACACACACATAGACATACAGAAAACGATGCTGGTATAATATTAATACGGGAATCTAGGTTAAGGGCAGTATTCCTTGTGAGGTATTTTGGTTTGGGCTTCAACTCTGGGCTTGGGCACTGTCCCTGAGTTCAAGGCTGGTGCTCTACCACTTAAGCCACAGGTTCACATCCAGTTGTTTTCGTGCTTAATTGGAAATAAAGAGCCTCGTGGACTTTCTTGCCTGGGCTGGCTTCAAACCACAATCCTCAGATCTCATCAGTCTCCTGAGCAGCTGGGATTACAGGCAGGAGCTGCTACCTGGCACATACACATATTTTTGCTCTTTTTATTGGTTTGAAATTTGGGGAAATAAAACTTTGGAAACATTAACGTAGTTGAAACATCCACCCTTAACCCTTCTTGTATCTTTTTGCCTGTCCTGAGGCTTGAACTCAGAGCCTGGGCGCTGTCCCTGAGCTTCTTTTGCTCAAGGCTGGCGCTCTACCACTTGAGCCACAGCGCCACTTCCAGCTTTTTCTGTGTCTGTGGTGCCCAGGGCCTCATACATGCTAGGCGAGCACTCTACTACTGAGCCACCTGCCCAGCCCCCCCCCCAATATTTTTCATTATTCATTCATATTAGTTATTATATATTAAGACTACAATAATGTAACAAGACACTAAAGAAAGAAATGCGATGCTCTCTCAAGGTATAAAGCATTGGATCCCTGAGTTAAAATAGCACTCCTCCAGACACCTCTAAGGTTAGGGCCTTCCTTAAGTAGAGCCAGGCTCTGCTGCTCGATGTGACTGTAGCCCCAGGAGAACCAGGCAAGGGCTGGGGCTAGAGAGGCCCTGAGTTCAAACTCCAGTCCTGGACATTAGAGGCACTGTTAAAACCACAATCTTAGGGGTCAGCAATCACAAAAACATTTTTGTTTTACTTACTTCCAGTTCTGTTTTGAAAGATTTACACTTCTAAGAATCTAAGGTTGAACGCAGATGCCCTAAGTTTAAAAATCCAGTCCTAAGGAAATACTAAGTAAACACGTAATTCTTTGTGCTTATAGTGGGGCTTGAACTCAGGGCTTGGGTGCTGTCCCTGAGCTTTTTGAGCCACAGCCCCACTTCTGGCTTAACTGGCGTAAGCGTCTCAGGGACTTCCCTGCCAGATCTCAGCCCCCAGCTACGTATTCTTAAATTGACCTGGATAAAATGTCTGAGTTTTGTGTTCGTTTATTGTAAAACTGAGCTGCCCCGTGGCTAACCTGCAATGATCTAACAGCATATGAGGAGCCTCCTTCAGAGTTCACTGGTTTTGAGGCCATCCTTCCCAAATCCCTGGCAACCTACCACCAGGCTTTGGAGCATGACAAGGAGCTGCCGGGTGCATCAGGAGGCAGGCAAGGCCCCAGCAAGGAACCGGCCTCCTCCTCCCTCCTTCATCTACTCACGAGGGCCTACGCTGTCCACAGTGGTGTTTATATGAACCGTACCAAGTCAAACTGCTATTTCAAATTATGAACAGCATCAATTACAGACTCTGAAGCAAAACGGATATGTGCATCAGTGGACAGAACCACAACTACAGATCAAAATATTAAAGGATTACCCGAAGGGAGGATTTCATTGTTATTTAGTAGAGAAGCAAACGGCCAGTAGAGGGCGCTCTCAGACAAGGCCAGGCTGCCGTGGTCTGGAGACCGGCACTGACAAATGCAGGATCTTATTTTCAAGACAGGACATTTCAGGGCCTTAGTAAGTAAACAGGTGAATGTACAAATGCTAATTAAGATAGTATTTACAAAAGGTAAGGCCTAAACTTGTTATACTTGAAAGCTAACATAAAATCTGCCTTAAAGGTGTGATTTGGACAATTTTAAAAGATGCTTAAACACACATTATTATTTACACTCACGACTATTTACATTTGGACCTAAATAATTCTGAGGGGCCCAGGGCTCTGCTGTGACTGCCAGAATTCCAAGCGCTGACCTCTAACCTCACAGGTGTCGGCCTCAGCCTTCCCTCCCAGAGTCACAACCCAAAAGTGTCCCCAGACATGGCCAGCAGTCACCCCCAGGGAGCCACGCCCTGTCCACCCTGCCCTGGTAGCTGCGGATACATTCATACGTAAGATCAGAAAAGCACCACCACTGACACCAGCCTCATTGTTCTCTATTATCAGCTAAATGCATTTTCTACCAGGAAAATGGATTTTTATCCTTAACATAGGGAAATGAAATAGAGAACTAGATACCTTGGTAAATAAGTACCCCATAGTTCAAAGCATTAAAATATGGGATAAATCAACCAGGTGATGAACCCACTCTTTGGTCAGTTTCATCCAAGAGCATAATATCTGGGCTGAATCTGAACTGCCAAAATATGAACGTGTGCAGATGTCAAAGAATTAGAGTCCGGAAGTAGTTCTTGCTGCATTTATCTTATTGACACATTACATGCAGTAGACACTTAACATACATTTACTAAATGACCAACTGCTATCTGTACAAAGTAACTTTTTTTTAAAAAAAGAACAAGATGTTTTTCTTCCACCTCATTCTGCCTTGGTACAAAGTATTTCAGGGGATACATACTGATATCAAGTGACCTCTACACTCTAGTACAACTGTGATTACATATTATTTGTGGGGACTTCCTATGAGGATTTGATCATCTTGCCCCAGTAACAAGGTCTTTCATGATTTCTTTCAATATTCTTTGATGGACTTTATGAAAAATAAAAATAAAATCTTCCAACACAGAAGTGACAGTAGGTAATCACAGACCTGACTTCAAATGTAAATGCATTCTATGTGCCATGCCTCTATTTTGGGATCATATCTCTGCTATGAAGATATAGTTCTAAAGCAAAATTCAAATTCTGCTAAAGTTTCTTTTCTTGGTATATGAAAGATCAGTTTCTCATTTATTTATTCATTCACTCATTTTTGTGTCGGGGCTCGAACTCAGGGCCTGAGCACAGTCCCCTGAGCTACTCTGCTCAAGGGTAGTGCTCTACCACTGGAGCCACAGCTCCAATTCACTGTCCTATTTTAAGAGTGATACAAGATACAGTGGAAACTCTACTTGTTTTCAGAAACTTTAAGTATACTTATAGATGAGTCTTCATAGGTACGTCTGGACCTCTCTGAGACCCAGTTTTTATCCACAAGCAAACTGCTCTCAAATTCCAAATCATTAAAAATGAATAGTATTAATTCATGAATGCAGGGGAAAATGGGTTAGATTTCCAGATGTGCAGAGTTTATACCATTTCTAATTTTCTCCCCAACCACATGAATCTGCAATCAAAACCTAATAGCAGCCAGGGGCCAGTGGCTCACACCTGTAATCCTAGCTACTGAGATGGCTGAGATCTGAGGACAGAGGTTCAAAACCAGCCTGGAAAGGGAAGCCTATGAGACTCTTAGTTCCAATTTTCCACCAAAAAGTCAGAAGTGGGAGTATGGCTCAAGTGGTAGAGCCTTGACAGAAAAAGCTCAGGGCCAGCCCTCAGTCTGAGTTCACTAACACTAAAAACAAAACAAAACCAAACCCCAAGTCTAACAGTTACAGTGAACTCTTTCATCCTCCTTTTTAGTTTTTACAGTTACATGGACTCAGCATTTTACTCAAACAACGTCTCTTACATTTCTTACAAGTGACCTACACCAAGATCTTAACAGTTCCCTGACACACACTATTATGGGTGAGATAAGTGGTCATCTCAGATGCCTTTCCCCAGGTAGCTGAGCTACGTGAAGGAATGTCCGTTTCAAAGTTCACAGTTTGTAACTAGTGTTTCCCAATGAACTCTTCTCACTTGGCAAACATCACGTTCAGAGGAACAGGTTTAAGACAATAAATGGATGAAGCTTATTTCAAGAAATGAATGAGTTCACCAATTTTGAGCACAAGGTTTATCTTTTTTCTTATTATTGTCTTTAAGTAGTTGTACAAAGGAGGTGTCACTGAACAAAACAGTTTATGAATACAGCAAGGTACTTTGGTCAATGGCACCGCTATGGAGTAAAGCGTTTTCTAATTCATTTTATCATATTCATGCATTGCTGCATTCTTAGGACATTTATGATGACTGGTGGGAAAGAGAAAAATAAGATGTCTCAGGCTTTCCGACCATCTTTCAAATCTCAGGAAAAGTTTTGCCTGCAATTTACAAAACTCCCTTTTCCATCTGAATTCAAAGAGGGGATGCCCAGTAATCTTGGGTTAGGACTACAGATTGAAAGGTATGAACTTCTTGCTCATCAATCAAGATAAAATGAAAACTGTAACAGCACAAATACACAAAGACCCAGGCAGCCACTTCAGTTAAGACAGTTTCCTTCATGAAGGCAAACTCTGAAAGCTAGAAGTCAAATACAAGTCTCTACTCTAAGTCAAAGCTTGGCAAAAATGAGCATTATTTCACCATCTTTTGGTACTGTCAAAAGTATGTACTACTTTCTTATGAGGTTAGTACGATCAAACCTTAAAGGTCTATCTCAATTATGGCCCAAATTCAGCCATGCCCTCAGAATCTACCTGAGCAATGTTTCTTCAAGACATTACCAACAGCCAGAGTGGTCGCTCACGCCTGTAATCCTAGCTAGGCAGGAGGCTGAGATCTGAGGATTGCGGTTCCTTGATAGCCTGGGCAGAAAAGTCCATAAGACTTAACTCCAATTAAAAAAAAAAAAAGCAGGAAGTGGTGCTGTGGCTCAGTTGGTCGAGCACTTCTAGGCTGAATAAAAGAAGCTCAGAGACAGCACCTAGGCCCTGAGTTCAAGACTGGGCAAAAAAAACCCCACAAAACATTACAAACCATAGTGGGCAAGAGGGCCTTTCGATGTGTTCTTTATCTTTCAATGTGTTCTTTATCCCACTGTCTGACTCAAAGAAAGATCTAGGAAATTCTTCAGAAGGGATTTTTAAAAATTGATACATTTGAAAATGACTTAAAAGGGATTGAGATTGTTTAGCCTAAGGTTAAATATGTCTAAGGAAGAATCTACCTCAAAGTCAAGCTGATACATTTAATACCAGTGGAACAAAAATAAATATAATATGAGTTAACAAGGGAGGCTATAGTACACGGCCTTATATAAATTTCTGGTTTTTTCCTCCGGTCCTGGGGCTTGAACTCTGGGTCTGGGCACCATCCCTGAGCTTTTGTGCTCAAGACTAGCACACTACCACTTGATTCACAGCTCCGCTCTCAGCTTTTTGGTGGCTCACTGTAAATAAGCGTCTCACAGACTTTGCTGCCCAGGCTGGCTTTGAACTTTGATTCCTCAGATCTCAGCCTCCCAAGTACTTAGGATTGCAGATGAAAACCACTGCTGCCCGGGTCCTTGCAGGTTTTTGAGATTAGGTTAATCCGTATGCAATGAGCTTGGTTAATGCAAGCGGTCTTGCGCCACCAGCAAACACAACTATCCTGGCTGATGTCTCCCAGGCTGCTCTTCTACCAATAAGCAGTTGGTCTTTATTTTGCCAAGTTTTCATAAAACTTGTCTAAGTCTGAAAGTAATTCGGAAAAGCTTACTAAATCAAATTGTACTAAATTTAACAATCTTGCTGGGGGTGTGATTCAGTGGAATCTCACCAGCCTGGAAAAAAAAAAAAATCACAGAAAGGTCCTGAGTTCAAATCCTCATACTGCCAAAGAAAAAAAACGAGTAATACATAGGCACTCCTGGCTCATACCTATAATCCTGGCTACTCAGGAAGCTGAGTCCTGAGGATCAGGGGGCAATGTCAACCCGGGCAGAAAATTCCATGACAGTCTACCTTCAATTAACTAGCAGAATGCTGGATTACAGGTGAGGTTCAAGTAGGAGAGCACCAGTCAAAAGCAAACAAGTTGAGCAAGAGCTCAAGGCCCTGAGCTCAAACTCTTGACCCACACAGCAACAACAACAAAAAAACCCTCAACCATCAGATGACTGTATTTTAGCAATCCACTTCAATCAATCGAACCTCTACGTGTCACATCAAATTGCTGAGAAGCACATAAACACAAAGCTCTAGTCAGGAGGATGGTGTTCAGGTACAGACAGGATACACAGGCACGTTCTCACCCTTTCAAAGATCCCTACAAGCCACTTTCAATCAAAATGCACAGGGAGCGCCATGAGGATGGGCCCCAGGAAAAAAAAAAAAGGGGGCTCCCGTATCTACATTTGCACCTCTCTTTAGTTGTTTGAAACCAAAGGACGTTTCGGTCATCGGGTCTCTCCCTTCCCAGTTAAGGGCTCACAGGCATGATCAGCGAAACCTCTTTCTTTCCTCTTCTTTGTTCTGGTGCCCAGGACGGCCCTGGGCCTGCGAGGCGGCATGGAGGACGTGAAACCACGAGTTACCTCTATAGTCGGGTCATATTCATCCACGAAGTGATTCTGGATTAGCTGAATCGTCAAGGCGCTCTTGCCGACGCCACCAGCTCCGACTACCACAAGCTTATATTCAGTCATTTTCAGCAGACCTTGCAACAGAAGAAACAAGGAAACCGTGAGTCAAGGAGTGCGTGCCACACGCAGGGTGAACACTCTACCAAAGGGCTGTACGCATGCCTTTTTGTTCCTTGGGTGCTGGTTATGGATCTTAAACTCGGGGCCTGGGCGCTGTCTCTGAACTTCTTCAGTGCAAGGCCAGCACGCTACCACTTGAGCCACAGTGGAACTTCCCATTTTTTTCTAAGTTGGTTGTTGGAGTTAAGAGTCTCACTGTCTTTCCTGCCTTGGCTGGCTTCAAATGGTGACCCTCAGACCTCGGCCTCCAGAGTAAATAGAATTACAGGTGTGAGCCACCGGTCCCAGCCTTGTATCATGAGCTCACCTTGAAATGAAAAAGTACAAGGCAATTCTGAAATTGACTTACGGCAAGAAGCTGCGTTTCAGTTACAAAGTTCCCCATGGGTATTTATGAGAAATGCATACAGAATAACTGGTGGTTGTTTTTGCTTCTGTGCCTAGTCTTTCAGGGGGCTTGAACTCAGGGCCTGGGTGCTTATCCCTGAGCTTTTATCCTCAACACTAGTGCCTGAGCCACAGCTCCATTCTCGTATTTTTGGTAGTTAACTGGACATAAGAGTTTTGTGGACTTTGCTCCCCAGAGTAGCTTCAAACCGCAATCCTCAGATCTCAGCCTCCTGAGTAGCTGGGATTACGGGCATGAGTCCACCAGCACCCAGCCTCTAATAAGACTTTTTGATCTAGAAAGTATTTGTGGCAAAAAAAAAACAAACCAAGGTTAAAAGGGGAGGAGGGGGAGTGTTCAGAGACGTTTGGATTATTCAAACTGGCTGATCGGATCAATATACAATCATACATTAGTACAAGAAAAACATCTAACAGCTGTCCACACAACTGCAAAAATGGAATAGGTGGAAGTCAACGCAACTTTAAAGATATAATAAATGCAAATCGACATACACAATTTTCAGTGAGGAAAAAAAAAAACTTCTAAAGACACAAGTGGATCTTTCTCAACGATTCGTGGGACTCTGACCAACCCCCCCCAGCATGCTAATCTCTCAAATGGAATACATATGGACAATCTAGACACTGGCCCATCTCAGGATGGGAAAAACAGCGGACAGTGTTTGCTCAGCTACTGAAAACACTTTGAAATGAGTATGTCCAATTTTGTGTCTCTTCCCATGGAACGTATCACTGCAAATACGGGACGAAATGCAGGGAGACGGCACAAGGATATGAATGTGTACGCGTGGTAAATAAATGCTGGACCCACGGGGCTTCCTAGGGACTGAAGAGTTATTCAAACAGGCACCAGGATGTTTTTTAAAAGTCATTTGGCTCACCAACATGCTAAGCATGTTTTCTGTACCCCTCCACCTTGCCCACAAAGAGCACCGTACAGCCCAGCTCCTGCTCTATTCTGGCCCACCTTCACGCTAGCTGCTGTGTGGGCAGCGCTGAGAACTACCACAAGCCTATCTTGCCCTACATATTATTCTAAAAGAAGGCCACAGCAGGGGCTGGGAAGATGGCTCAGTGGTAGAGTGCTCACCTAGCATGCAGGAAGCCCTGGGTTCAATTCCTCAGTACCACGGATACAGAAAAAGCCAGAAGTGGCGCTGTGGCTCAAGTGGTAGAGCGCTAGCCTTGAGCTAAAGAAACTCAGGGACAGCGCCCAGGCCCTGAATTCAAGTCCCAGGATTGGCCAAAAAAAAAAAAAAAAAGGCCAAGCAGCCTGGGGCCAGTGGCTCATACCTATAATCCTAGCTACTCAGGAGGCTGAGATCTGAGGACTGCAGTTTGAAACCAGCCCAGGCAGGAAAATCCATGAGACTCATCTCTACCAAGTTCAAGTGACAGAGCACTAGCCTTGAACAAAAGCAGCTCAGGGACAGGGTCCAGGCCCCAGGAGCGACAAAAAGAAAGGAAGGAAAGAAGGTCCAGGCAAATGGGATAGCAAGGAAAGCAAGCCAAGGAGTTTCCCTTTGCTATCTCCAGAACAATGCGGAGCCTACAAGGGCAGTTCAGGAATCTACCGGGCTCCAAAGACTGCTAGATGGGAAAGAAGGGGGATTCGAAATTATTTTCCTGGTAATACTGAGTTGTTCTTGAGCTCACAAAAACTAGAGGCTGAATACACAGATGCAGCTAGGCGATTACCTATGTCCTGTGTTCAAGATCAGGGACATGAGGCAGATTGGCTCAAGTGTGAATCAATGCTACTTTTTTTTTTTTTTTTGATTTTGCTTTTAGACAACTTGTTTTTCATTTTTTTAAAGAATTATTCCTGCTACCAAATCAGGCATGATCTTCCTAGTTCTAAATTGACAGAATTTTGAAATTGTTTTCCTACTATGGTAAATAGTTAAGTCTCCAAGCAAAGGATTTCAAGTCCTCCCATAATTTTTAAATATAAAGCAAAGACTAGAAAAGTTTGCTAATTTAGGATAGAGGAAAGACTACGTACTAGTTGTATATGTATTCTAATAAGACACACACATCTTGGTCTATGTGCCTCTACTGTGTGGTGTTAACTGGAAGAAAAAGAAACCCTGAATCAGGTTTTTGTTTTTTAACCAAGTAATATTTAAATTCACAGGGATGAACAGGGCTCCAGAGTCTCATTCAGGGAGATGATGAGCCACAGAGTCTCTTCACACCAAGTTATACAAGTGAGGAGATGTAACTGGGATTTACTCCCACCAAGTTAATATGAAGACAAACTATTGCCTCTTATTTGCCTTGAAGCTAAATTATTATATACCATCTCTTAAAGCCAAGCCTTGGATGGGTAGCGTCACAGTACCCAGTGGTTCCCAGCTCAGACACAGTCAGTTTTGAAGCCCAGTCATTGAAGAGGGAAAGCCAGGTTGTTATATGGTACAATATGGTTATATTCTGAGATGACTCTTGCAAATAAGACTTTTCTCTTCCCCTTTATAAATGTCTTGTTAGATCCTTTTTCCCATGATGTTACAAGCACAGCATCTTACACTGTGTGACACAAAACACCTTATTTTTTGTCTTTTTAACTCCTGGCTTTGCTGGCTTAGGTATTTCCTTGCTGGTGCCTTCGGGCATGAACTAACTTTTAGAAGGGACCAGCGGCTAGGGATGGAGGTAAAACAGGAAGAATGGCGCATCCAGCGCTAGTAGATTCAGCTTGGGCTGTGTGAACACTCAAATAATCCAGGAAAAGGCCCAGCTTCTGCTCCTTCCTTTTTTATTTATTTATTTTTCCCTCCTGGTGGTGGGCTTGAACTGGAAACAAACAAAGCACATTTTCTTCAGGGGTTAACGTCCCTGCCCGTCATCCCCCCCCACCCCACCCATCCATCCTGTGCTCCTCTGGGGGTTTGAACTCAGGCCCTGAGCAGCTTCCTTCAGGGATGGCGCCACGCCTCCACGGGCCGGCTGTCCACAGCTCGATGCCTCCCAGACCTTCTTGCCTGGAGGTGGACTCGAACACCCCCTGATCCCCCCCCTCCCCAGCTCTCAGCCTCCCTGGGGAGCTAAGGGTCCCAGCACCCGGCTTGGGGGTGGGGGTGGGGATGAACTTTTTCCTTCTCACGGCTGTGGCCGCGTGGGGTGTGGGCCTTCACCATCACCATCATCATCATCATCATCATCACCATCATCATCATCACCACCATCATCATCACCATCATCACCATCACCATCATCACCATCATCACCATCACCACCATCA
>NW_024871170.1:247500-280000 GCF_019054845.1 Dipodomys spectabilis | reverse complement strand
CACACAGCAGACACACACGCACACACAGCAGACACACACACACACACACACAGCAGACACACACACAGACAGCAGACACACAGCAGACACAGAGCAGGCACACACACACAGCACGCACACACACAGCACACACACAAACAGCAGGCACACACGCACACACAGAAGACACAGCAGACACAAACGCGCACAGACACAGCAGACACACAGAGCAGGCACACACACAGCAGATACACATGCACAGACAGCAGACACACACACACACAGCAGACACACAGACAGCAGACACACACACACAGCAGACACACACACAGCAGACACACGCACAGACAGCAGACACACACACACACAGCAGACACACACACAGCAGACACACACACACAGCAGACACACACACAGCAGACACACACACACAGCAGACACACACACACACAGCAGACACACACACACACAGCAGACACACACACAGCAGACACACACACACACAGCAGACACACACACACACAGCATACACACACGCACAGACAGCAGACACACACACACACAGCAGACACACACAGCAAACACACAGACAGCAGACACACACACAGCAGACACACACGCACAGACAGCAGACACACACACACACAGCAGACACACAGACAGCAGACACACACAGCAGACACACACACAGCACACACACAGCACACACACAGCAGACACACACAGCAGACACAAACACACACAGCAGACACACACACACACAGCAGACACACACACACACAGCAGACACACGCACACACACAGCAGACACGCACACACACAGAGCAGACACAGTCACTGGACCCCGCGAGGACGGCAGTCAGCTAAGGAAAGCCTTATGAAACTTCTCACACCTTCACAATCCAGCCTTCTCCCTGCCACCCTGTCTCTCCTGGCACCAGGTAGGAGGCAGAAGAGACAGATGACAGACAAGGAAGAGACAGGAATTGGCCTGCTTGATGCCAAGTATTTGCTAAGTGCTGCCCACATGTCATTTAATCATCATAACAGCCTGAGGAGTTAAGAGTAATATTTTTTTAACATGATTTTACAGATGAAGTAATCTAGAGGTTAAAAAATTGAGCCAAAGCCGGGCACTGGTGGCTCACGCCTGTCATCCCAGCTACTCAGGAGGCTGAGATCTGAGGATCTCGGTTCAAAGCCAGCCTGGGCAAGAAAGTCTGTGAGACTCTTACCTCCAGTAAACCACTCAGAAAACTGGAAGTGGCACTGTGGCTCAAGTGGTAGAGCCACCAGCCTTAAGCTGAAGAGCACCCAGGACCAGAGTTCAAGACCCATGACCAACAACAACAACAAAAAATTAGCCAGGTGCTGGTGTGGCTCGTGCCTGTAATCCTAGCTATTCAAGAGACAGAAATCTAAAGGTTGCATTTCAAAGCCAGCTTGGGCAAGAAAATCCATGAGACTCTGATCTCCAATGAACCACCACAAATTAGCCAGAAGGGGAGCTGTGACTCAATTGGTATAGCTGTTCTGAACAACTCCATAGCCACCACTCCACTTAACATAAAAGCAAAGTCCTTCTCAAAATCCTGCATAACGTCTTAGAATGTATGGTCCTCCCTTCCTCTGCCTTTGAGCTGTTTCTCCCTCCCAGGCTTTCGGATAAGCACACTGGTCCCTGGTGTTGTTTGAAAATGCTAGCTGGTAGCTCACGCCTATCATCCTAGCTACTCAGGAGGCTGAGACCTGAGGATCAAGGTTCAAAGCCAGCCCAGACAGGAAAGTTCGTGAGACTCTTCTATCCAATAAACTGCTCAGAAAAAGCCAGAAATGGTGCTGTGGCTCAAGTGGTAGAGTGCTAGCCTTGAGCAAAAGAAACTCAGGGACCGTGCCCAGGCCCTGACTTCAAGCCCCAGAACTGGAAGAAAGACAAAGAGTGAAGGGGGGGGAGGGGGGAAGAGGAAGGAAGAAAGGAAGGAAGTTGGTTAAGAAAGGAAGAAGGAAGGAAAAGAAAAAGGAAGAAAGAAAGTGTGCTATAGTCTGGCACTGGTGGCTCCTGCTTGTAATCCCAACCAGTCAGAACAATTCCAAAGTCAGCCAAGAAGGGAAAGTCCTTGAGACGCTTGTCTCCAATTACCAGCAAAAAGCTGGTAGTGGAGCTGTGGCCATAGTAGTAGAGTACCAGTCTTCTGCAAAAAAAAAAAAGCATAAAGCCCTGAGTTCAGTACAGGCACACACACAAACACACACACACACAGAAAAAGAAAATCCCAGGTTCGGTGCTTGAGCAGAAACAGAATTTGTCCCCCCCTCTGGCACCATTTAAGTCTTTGTTCAAACATGTTTTATGTCTGTTTTGATTTTGTGCTGGTCGTGGGTCTTAACCTCGGGGCCTAGCACTCTTAGCTTTCCCACACAAGGCTAGTGCTGTACTAGTTAAGCCACACCTCCATATCCAGTTTTTGCTGGTTAATTAAAGAGTCTCTATGGTTTATCTTTCCAGGCTGTCTTTGAACCTTGATCCTCGATCCTCAGATCTGAGCCTCCTGAGTCACTGCCACCTGGCTCAATGTCTCTCTCTCTCTCTCTCCTCTCTCTCTCTCTCTGTGTCAGTTGTGGGTCTTGAACTCAGGGCCTGAGCACTGTCCCTGAGCTTTTCTGCTCAAGGCTAGTACTCCACCACTTTAAGCCATAGCACCACTTCCAGTTTTCTGATGGTTCATTGGAGATAAGAGTCTCATGCCCAGGTTGGCTTTGAAGTACAGTCCTCATATTTCATCCTCTTGAATAGCTAGGATTACAGGCATGAGCCACTGGTGCCCAGCTTAAGGTCCTTTTTTGAAAATAAGGTCTTCCTTATTTATGTCTTTATAGCCAGTCCTGTGGCTTGAACCCAGAGCCTGGATGCTGTCCCTGAGCTCTTCAGCTCAAGTCTAGCGCTCTACCACTTGAGCCACAGCGCCACTTCCAGCTTTTTCTGTATATGTGGTACTGAAGAATTGAACCCAGGGCTTCATGCTAGGCAAGCACTCTACCACTGAGCTACATGCCTGGCCCGAAGGTCATTTTAAATACAGTTTCCAAATATTCCCTTCCTGCTTTACTGAAAACTAAAGAACACTTGCCACCCGCAAATGTATGAACTTAATTTGTGTTCTGATCTCTCTCTCTCGTTCTATCGAATTGTAACCCTTGAGGAGCAGGGCTTTTTGTGTACTTTGCTACTAAACTTCTAGGGCTAACACTGAAATGCCTGACCTAAATAAGACACTCCATCATATGGTGGCTTGCTGAGTGAAAGCATCTCTGCACCCTCTGACCCCTGAGCCTAGATCTTTATTTAGAGTGTTCTAATCCTCCTGTCTGTTTGGGTCATCTTGTAAAATCAGCTTTTAAAGTGACCCAGCTCACCAATAAATCACTTCTTACAGAATTTAGAAAAATGTTTGGTAGTGGGCAGGTTTTGTTAAATGAATAAACATCCATTTATTTAAAGATTACTTTGTGGGCACTATTTTTTTTATTTTTAGGGGAGACATCCATTTTTTAATGATAACGTACTTTGATAACCTCTAGAAATCCTCTGTTATGTACACATCTGCTGCTCTATTCTGTTCAGATGCCACGCCTGGTCTCTGGACTTCTGACCTCCTGTTTATACCTTCCAGATAGCTGGGATGTCAGGCATATGCTATGATGCCCAGCCCACTGGTTGAGATAGGATCTCACAACGTTGTGCCCTGGCTGGCCTAGCTAAGATGATAGGGAAGAGCCACGGAGCCCAGCTCTTCCTAAATAACTGTGTGTGTGTGTGTGTGTGTGTGTGTGTGTGTGTGTGTGTGTGTGCGCGTGCGCGCGCACGAGCGTGCGCATGCATGTGCGTGCGCGCGTGCGTGCACATGAGTGCCAGTCCGGGGCTTGAACTCTGTCCCTGGGCGCTGTCCCTGAGCTTTTTTGCTCAAGGCTGGCATTCCACCACTGGAGTCATGCTCTACTTCCAGATTTTTTTGTTGTTTGGGGTTTTTTTGCCAATCCTAAGGCTTGAACTCAGGGCCTGGGCACTGTCGCTGAGCTCTTCAGCTTAGGGGAACGCTGTACCACTTGAGCCACAGCACCACTTCCTGCTTTTTGGTGGTTCACTGGAGATCAGAGTCCCACAGACTTTTCTGCCCAGACTGGCTTTGAAACACGATCCTCAGATCTCAGCCTCCCGAGTAGCTGGGATTATGGATGTGAGCCACCGGAACCTAGCTCTCTCTTTCTCTCATTCTCTGTCTTTTTCACCTCCTTGCCTACCTTTCCTCTAATGTTTTTTTTTCTGTTTTTTTCTTTCTCCCTCTTTTCTTTCCTTTCTTCCTTGCAACTGTCTTTTTTCCTCCTTCCCTCCCTCCCTCCCTTTTTTCCTCTCCTCTTTCTTCCCTGTCTCTCATTTTCTCCTCTTTCTCTTCCTTCCTTCCTTCCTTTCTTTTATCTTTTATCTCTTTTCCTCCTTCCCTCCCTCCCACCCTTTTTTCCTCTCCTTTTTCTTCCCTGTCTCTCAATTTCTTTTTTCCCTTCCTTCCTTCCTTCTTTCTTTTCTTCGTTCTTTCATTCTTTCTATTTTGTCAGTTGTGGGGCTTGAACTCTGGGTCTGGACACTGTCCCTCAGCTGGTTCATTGGTGATAAGAGTCTCATGAACTTTCCTGCCCAGGCTGGCCTCAAACTGTGATCCTCAGATCTCAGCCTCCTGAGTAGCTGGGATTACAGGCGTGAGCCATCAGTTCCCAGCAAGCTACTTTTTTTTTTTTTTTTTTTAAGAAGCAACTTTTATTCCAGAACCCTCTTCTCTGTGTCTGTTCCCACAGGACCTGTCACCGTTGCTCACCCTAGAGGTTTTGCAATGTATGTCTTCTTTGACTAGAAATTCGGTTGTGCAAGACCTGAGGTTTGCTTCTGTTTCTGCTCACTGTGGATTTTCCAGCAAACAAATTTGCTAACTGAGAAAACAGGTAAAGATATTCTAGGGCTAGGAAGGTGGCTCAGGGGTAGAGCGCTTATCTTGCATGCCTGAGGCCCTGGGTTCGATTTCTCAGCATCACATAAGCAGAAAAAAGCCGGAAGTGGTGCTGTGGCTCAAGTGGTAGAGCGCTAGCCTTGAGCTGAAGAGCTGAGGGACAGCGCCCAGGCCCAGACTTCCAGCCTATGACCAACAAAAAAAACAAAAAAAAAAAAATTTTTTTTAAAAAGATATTCTAAAATGCACTGAGTAAAAACACAGTCAACCAAGAAAGCAGGTATAATAAATATGTTTCTGGGAGAAAAAATCGCCCCAAAACAAGCAAGGGTAAGGGAATTGTCCATTTGTCCATTTCTCCTGGTATCAGAATGTGATGTCCCTTGTATTTTTCATTTTTGTATTTTGTTTTTAAAAGTTAATGGCCAGAGCCAGGTGCTGGTGGCTCACGCTTGTAATCCTAGCTACTCAGGAGGCTGAGATCTGAGGATCGCGGTTCAAAGCCAGCCCAGGCAGGAGAGACCGTGAGACTCCTATCTCCAATAAAAAACCACCAGAAAACCGGAAGTGGCGCTGTAGCTCAAGTGGTAGAGTGCTAGCCTTGAGCTGAAGAGCTGAGGGACAGTGCCCAGGCCCTGAGTTCAAGCCCCATGACCAACAAAAAAAAAAAAAAAAGTTAATGGCCAGACTGGGCTGTGATGGCTCATGTGGTAATCCTAGCTACTCAGGAGGCTGAGATCCAAGGAACTACGTTCAAAGCCAGCCTGAGCAGGAAAGTCTGTGAGACTCTTGTCTCCAATGAACCACCAGAAAGCCAGAAGTGGTGCTCAAGAGTAAAGCAACAAGCCTTGAGTGAAAAAGCTCAAGGGTAGCACCCAGGCCCTGAGTTCAAGCCCCAGGACACACACACACACACACTCACACACACACACACACACGCACACACACACACGCACACACACACGCACACACTCACACACACACTCACACGCACACACACACACTCACACACCACACACGCACACACACACACACACTCACACACCACACACACGCACACACACACACACGCACACGCACGCACACACACACACTCACACACACGCACGCACACACACACACACACACTCACACACACGCACGCACACACACACACGCACACACACACTCACACACACACACACGCAGCCCACTTGTCATACGTGATGGTAGGGGCAGAGGAGCACCAGTAAGACCAGTGAAATCATTGTCAGGATAGGTACCTTTTTTTTTTGGTCGGTCTAGGCCTGAACTCTGGGCCTGGGCGCTGTCCCTCAGCTCTTCAGCTCAAGGCCAGCGCTCTACCACCTGAGCCACAGCGCCACTATTTTCACAAGATTCCCTCTCTTATTTTCATTCTAGCCTTAAAAATGTCACGACGTAATATTTTAGAAATAGGACACCCAAATTACTGTTGTTAGAGATAGTGAATGTGGTAAAATGCAATTTCCTTCCTAGCTCCTTTTTTTTTTTTTTTTTGTGCCAGCTCTGGGACTGGAACTCAGGGCCTGAGCACTGTCCTTGAGCTTTTTTTTTTTTTTTTTTTTATTGTAAAGCTACTATACAGAGGGTAACAGTTACATGAGTGAGGTAATGAGTACACTTCCTCTTGAACATTGTTACCCCCTCCATTGTTTTCCCCCTACCATCCCCTCCCTCCCTCCCTTCCCCGAGGTTCTTTTTTTTTTTTATTGTGATTAAGTGATTACATAATTTCAAAGTCACAAGTTCATTCTAACTTCCCTGGAGCAAATTGTCTACCACAGTCTGTAATATATAACAGTGTTCACATGTTATATACCATATTTGTGATCAGCAGCATGGGGATATTTAGTAGTGGTTCAACCAGATGAGCAGGAGTTGAGCTTTTTTTTTTTTGCTCAAAGCTGGTGCTCTTCCACTTGAGTCACAATACCATTTCATTCATTAGAGAAAAGAGTCTTTCCTGCCTAGGCTGGCTTCAAACCACAATCCTCAGATCTCAGCCTCCTGAGTGGCTAGGATGACAGGCATGAGCATCGGTACCTGGCTCAAGCTCTTTTTCTCATTCATTCTACCAATCTATGGCTGGTGTTAAAATATCGGTCCTAAGAAACTTGCTGCTAAGCATGCCACACTCCCGTGTGTTTTGGGTGGTAGGAGGGGACTATTTTAGGTATAAGGAACAGGCACCCCAAGCCACTCCCTGGTTTACTGTGAAGCTTGTGGCTCACGTCTGTAATCCTATTCAGGAGGCTGAGATCTGAGGCCCACCATTTGAAGCTAGCCCAGGCAGGAAACTCCATGAGACTCTTACCACCAGTGAATCACACACATAAGAAAAAAGCCAGAAGTGGCGCTGTGACTCAAGTGGTAGAGCGCCAGCCTTGAGCGAAAGAGCTCAGGGACGGCGCCCAGGCCCTGAGTTCAAACCCCATGAACAACAACAAAACAAAACAGAACAGAGAAACAACAAAGGGCCCAGCACTCAAAGGACTTTTGCCTGGACATGGCAGACACTCTGTCTTCAGGAGCTCAGCTGGACATTCAGCTGCTCAGACTCCATTGCCTCTCCTCCTCCTCCTCCCCCTACCCTCCAACCCCTGCCCTCCTCCCCCTTCTCTTCTCCTTTACCTCCTCTTCTTCCTCCTCCTCTTCCTCCCTTTCCTCATTTTCTTCCTCCTCTCTCTTCCTCCTGTCTCCCCCTCTCCCCCCTGCCCTTCCTCCTGCCCTCCTTCACTGAATTGTGAGTTTATACTTCTCAAGATTTCATTATTTCCCTAAGTCAAAGTACCAATAACTACTTTGTCATTCATATTTTTGATATGTGCATAGTTTTTATAATGATTTTTTTCCTGGAAAATGCCAAGAAAGATTAGTGCATAAAAATGTAAAATGTTTATGTAAAAAACTCATTTCACTTTCAAATTACTTATCCAATGTGAATGCTTTCACTGCAGAAGAAAAATGATTTATTTTTTGCCTGATTACCTCACTGCAGAAGAGAAATATCAAATCATTTTGACAGTTTGAAATTCTTTTTATTAGAAACATTACTCCTGAGTTGAATGATTGTGCTACATGCACAATAAGAAAATGTTTGCGGAAATGTCACTAACACCAAGTTTAAACTTGAATAATGCTAAAGCATTTAAAAAACTAAATAGATTTCGGGCTGAGTGCTACTCAGGAGGCTGAGATCAGAGGATCGTGGTTCGAACCCAGCCTGGGCAGGAAAGTCCATGAGATTCTTGTCACCAATGAACCAGAAAATAAAACCAAAAAACCAGAAGTGGTGCTGTGGCTCAAGTGGTAGAGTCTAGCCTTGAGTAGAAAAGCTCAGGGACAGCGCCCAGGCTCTGAGTTCCAGCCCCAGGACCAGCACCAAAAAGAAAGGGGGGTGGGGGGGTGAGGCAGAAAGGAAGGGAGGGAGGGAGGGAGGGCTGACTTTTTACTGGCAATAAAAATCAGAATGAATTCTTCAAGATGTCTCCTTATTCCTGTGTATGACCTTCATTTCCACCTCTTGAATCCACTTGAGAAAGGTTGCATACTAGATCCATATTAAACATCTTGTTACCTAGGAAATTAAGTTTTTGTAACACAGTGCTTCAGAATTACACATAATTTATACACACACACACACACACACACACACACACTCACCTGCTTTGGCTTTTACTCAAACTTGCATTCTGCTCCACATTTTCTTCCCATCATGAGAATGGTAATAATCCAAACAGCCTTGTATTTTAAAAAATCACTCACATCACCTGGTTGTCAATCATTTGCAGATTAAGCAAGATCACTCCTGTGCCTCAACTAGAATCTTCAGCTACAGAGAGCATCAGAAGAATCCCAGTGTTGTCAGGTGCTGGTGGCTCACGCCTGTAATCCCAGATACTCAGGAAGTGTGAGATTTGCGGAGTGCAGTTCAAAGCCAGCCAGGACAGGAAAGTCAGTGAGACTCTTACCTTCAAAAAGCCAGAAGTTGAGCTGTGTCTAAAGTGGCAGAGCACTAGCAGTGAGCAAAAAGACACCTAGGCCCTGAGTTCAAGCCCCAGTACTGGCACACACACACACACACACACACACTGAAAATTCAAACAATTGTGACTTGGACTTGAGAGTTAGCTGACAGGTTTTGCTTTGGCTTGTAGGAGCTCAACAAAAACGACTAAGAGTGTAAATGTTCCAATTAGTGGTGTGCTAATTCATTTCTTTAGGGATTCAAAGAACAGAGAAATGACCATACAATTCCATGAAGCCAGGTTCATTTAAAAGATAGGACATAAATCCAGAAAAGAGTGGTACCTATACACATGGAATTTTACACAGCCATTAGAAAGAATAACAATAAGTAAATGTCATTTGCAGGGAAGTGGATGGACCTAGAACAAATCATGTTAAGCGAGGTAAGCCAAGTTCAGAGACACACACGGTGCATGTTGTCCCTCATGTGCACAGCTAGAGCTAAAATACCCAGGGCACGGTGCATGACGCAGGACTGTAGACAGACACGCAGACAAAAGGAGGGCGCTCTTAGGGGAGAGATACAAAGCTGCAAGGCTTGTGTGCCTCTGATCATCGAGAATAATACTTCCCCAAACGAACTGCACAAAGTGGACACCAGAGGCCTTGTGTTCATTGTGTCTTATTTGCTCATTTATCTGTGTTTGGAAGGGGGAGCGGGCACAGAACTGGACAGAGGGTGAACAAATGAAGCCGTGGTCCTCACCAGACAACATGGAAAACGAACTGTGCGATTTGTGGGTGGGCACGGGAGGGGAAAACGGAGAGGGAAGGAAGGGAGGGACATGGTCCAAAAAGAAATGGACTCATGGACTGCGAAGGGGGCTCAGTGGTAGAGCGCTCGCCTGGCATGCATGAAGCCCGGGGTTCAGTTCCCCAGCACCACATGCACAGAAAAAGCCAGAAGTGGCGCTGTGGCTCAAGGGGTAAAACACACACACACCAGAAGAAAGAACTAGATAAAGGCCCTGGCTTTGGCGCATGCATGAGTCAGCTCAAGCCACTGAGCCACCACAGATGAAAAGCTCTGGGCCTCCGCTTCCTTCACCTGTTTAACTTCCCAGTCCTTGCTGCTGCCGGCCTCCCCGCCTGCTCTGGGCCTCCGCTTCCTTCACCTGTTTAACTTTCCAGTCCTTGCTGCTGCCGGCCTCCCCGCCTGCTCTGGGCCTCCGCTTCCTTCACCTGTTTAGCTTTCCAGTCCTTGCTGCTGCCGGCCTCCCCCCTGCTCTGGGCCTCCGCTTCCTTCGCCTGTTTAACTTTCCAGTCCTTGCTGCTGCCGGCCTCCCCCCTGCTCTGGGCCTCTCAGCCCTGCTGACTCAGGGCTTCCGTTTCCCCTCTCCCTTCTCTCCACTTCTGCGTGTACCTCGCTAGAGCTTTCCGTTGAAACTCTGAAGACAGGGAAGAGCCCTCTCCTGGTGCCAGGCTTCAGCACCGCCCTGCAGCACGTGCCTGACTCATTGGAGAGCCACGTAGCAAGACAACAGCAAGCACCTGGTAGCAGCCCTGTGGGGGCCGCCCAGCCGGCTGGACGGTGTTCTCACGGCTGGTGCACCTGTGGCTGGGGATGAGGGGAACCCAGGGCCTCCTGTGCCGCAGGAGGAAAACAGTGAAATGCATGCCTCGTCCAGCGGGGATGCAAGAATCAGTAAGAGGGAAAGAAAGAGGAAACTAGCAGTCCTCAGCTGTGCAAACTAAGCGAAGGCCAGTGTTTCTAGAAGGTGAACTCTGTCTTCATCATTATTGCCGTCAGCCTCCAAGTGATCAACACCGTCAATCAATACACCTTGATTAATAACAGCTTAAACATGGTGAAAGTGGTCTGTTAAATACCCTTGGCAGGAGAGAGGGTTTGCTCTATGCTAAATAAGTGCTAAATAAGTGGCATTATATGCTAATATATACTATATGTCATGCACAGTGTATTATACACATATATAATGTATATAACAATATGCAATGTATATGTATATATTCCATATACTATATATGGTATATGTTACTATACATAATATATATTGTGCACTATTGTACTCTTTAGAATATACTATCTATGCTACATATAGTGTGTATAGTAATATATATTGTATATAGTATATAGTATGCATACTAATGTAGTTTATATAGCATTATATATGGCATATATATAGTATTAGTATATACTGTATATGTACTGTATAGTATAATATGTAGTATTATATATAGTATCTAGGTTGTATATACTATATTATGATACACAATATATAGTACATAATATATATTACTATACGTACTATATAACATACTGTATATTACTATATAGTGTATATATAGAATATA
Source organism: Dipodomys spectabilis (assembly GCF_019054845.1). Classification (NCBI taxonomy): domain Eukaryota; kingdom Metazoa; phylum Chordata; class Mammalia; order Rodentia; family Heteromyidae; genus Dipodomys; species Dipodomys spectabilis. The sequence continues at coordinate 268,658 of NW_024871170.1, read as the reverse complement.
GTATATATACACTATATGTAGTGTATCTGCTATCTGTAGTATATACTGTTTTATGTTATATATAATACATATATAGTATAAATATATTACTGTATAGTAATAGTATATATTATATATGCCATATATGTATATAATATGTATACAATGCATTATATAAACTATTAGATAATATAGGTAGTATATGGATATTGCATACACACTACATAGTATATACAGCATTGTATGCAATATGTTATATATGAGGAATGATGATTTTAGCAAAACAGTAACAATGTACTATGACAGAATGCAGCAATTTCCAAACTGAGAATGTTACTATCCAGTAAAAGGCAAAAACAAGAAGAGCAGTAAAACAGCAAAGCCAGCTATGTAACTAGAATGTCTAGAGGTTGTTTAAAAAAAAAAAAAATGAAAAGGTATGGCCAGGCGCCAGTGGCTCACGCCTGTCATCCCAGCTACTCAGGAGGCTGAGATCTGAGGACCACAGTTCAAAGCCAGCCCGGGCAGGAAACTACCTGAGACTCTTATCTCCAGTAAACCACTCAGCAAACCAGAATTGGTGCTATGGCTCAAGCGGTAGAGCGCTAACCTGGAGCTGAAGAGCTGAGGGACAGCGCCTAGGCCCAGAGTTCGAGCCAAAAAAAAAAAAATGTATACCTATATTGTATGTGCATAGGAGCTTTTGCTGCAGGAAAAAAATTCTATATTCCAATAAGAAAAAGCAGCTCCTTGAAATATATGCTCCCTCCCAGCTGTTTTCTTGTTCTGTCAGAAGGAGGAAGTGAAATGCTTTCTTTTGCTAGTCTGTCTTTGTTTTACAGTGAGCACAATGGTAGCTTTTGTGTAGGTTTGATATGTGGCTGGACATAAGGCAGCGTGGAGGAGGAGCTGTGTGGTAGGTGAGTTATTTATGTTAAAAAATTAAATGTTTTAAGATTCTTAAAAATAGTACTCTGGCAATATCTTTTTTTTTTTTTGGTCAGTCATGGGGCTTGAACTCTGGGCCTGGGCGCTGTCCCTCAGCTCTTCAGCTCAAGTCTCTCACTCATCACTTTGAGTCACAGCTCTACTTCCAGTTTTCTGGTGGTTCATTAGAGATAAGAGGCTCACACACTTGCCTGCCAGGGCTGGCTTTGAACCACCAACTTCAGATCTCAGCCTTCTGAGCAGCTAGGATGACGGGCGTGAGCCCCTGGCGCCTGGCTTTCCAGCACATTTTAAGTACTCACTGGCCACATAATAAGGGACTCATACTTTGAAATCATTCTACATTCACGGGAGGTGACAACGAAGCATACAGAGGAGTCCCTTGTCCCTGAGCACCTTACGCGTCCCTTAGCGAGGCATTCTAGCCAAACATGCCACCCTGGCACAGCCCACAGACATTCTTGGGTCCTCACTCCTTCGTGGGTGCATTTCCCCCCTTGCCTGCTGTTACCATTTTGCCAAAAGGCCGGATTTCGGTGACATTTCTCCAAGGTCACCCAACTGGTATGTGTTAAAGGGTCTGCTTCAAAGATGGGCTCCAGACTCTTCATATAGCCACGTACTCAGATAGCTTAAAGATGCTGCACACCCATGGCTCACTCCTGTCACCTACCTACTCGGGAGACTGAGATCTCAGGATCTAGGTTCAGAACACACTCAGGCCAGAACCGGAGCTTGATCATTGTGCGTTAAATTCAGACACAAGATCCTGTTCTTCCATCGCTAATACAGTCAGTCGTGATCGCTGGCCTACAGTTCTCTGAGAAGCTCGTGTCTGGCTCTTTTTATTTATTTGTTAAATTGGGGCTGGTCCTGGGGCTTGAACTCAGGCCCTGGATGCTGTCCCTGAGCTTTTGTGCTCAAGGCTAGTGCTCTATACTTGAGCCACAGTTCCACTTCAACTTTTTTTGGGGGGAGGAGGGGTGGTTAATTGGAGTTAAGAGTCTCATGGACACTGCTGCCCAGGCTGGCTTCAGATCACAATCCTCAGATATCAGCCTCCTGAGTAGCTAGGGTTACAGATGAGAGCTGTGAGCCATATACATACATACATACATACATACATACATACATACACACATATTACATACATACACATACATATTCTATTCTACCTATTGATCTCAACTCTTCTTTCAATCAGAATAAATATCCACCACAAGAGTTTCTGTTTTCCCATTTTCTTTTTATCCCCAAACCCATGCTGTTTTTTGGCTCCTCTGAAATCCCTCCTACCACACTCTTCTTTTTGTTTAGTTTTGTGCCAGTAGTGAGACTTGAACTCGGGGCCTCATGCTCTTGCTAGGCTTTTTTTTGCTCGAGGCTGGTGTTCTACTCTCTACCATTTCTACCCACCCCGACTTCTTACTTTCTGCTGGCTAATTGGAGATAAGAGTCTCACGGGCATTTCTGCCTAGGCTGACTTGGAACCTTGATCCTCAGATCTCCTCCTCCTGAGTGGCTAAGATGACAGGTGTGAGCCACTGGTACTGGGCAGTCTTCTTGGCTGTGCATTTCTCTTTGCCTTTTGTAACTTGCTCTGCCTTGACTATTTTCCCTCTGGTTTTACTGACAGGATAACCCCTCCTCATCTTCTCGAGTGTCATCTCTGAGGAGTCTCCCCGGACTCTCTCCTCTGCTATGCATGCTGGCTTGTCTGCCCTTGACTTCACACCAGGGCCTTCGCACCTCCTGCTTCATTCATGTGAAAGACTCTTTACCCACACGGGCTCTTGCAGGTACTGTTTGTATCCTTGGTTTTGGTTCAGGTTAGATGTCACTTCCTGAAAATCCCACTTCCCTCTGAGGTGAAGTAGTTGTGCCTTGTCTGGGGCCTTTCATTTTGTTTTAATCTCTGTATCACCTGGCATCATCTGTGATTATTCTATTCACCTATCTGCCTAGGCTTGTTTCTGTAAGCTAAGATGTAATCTCTGGAATATGTTAGGCAGACAAAAGAGACTTTGACGGATAAAAATATGTAAGGAAGCCAGGCATTGGTGGCTTGTGCCTGTAGGCTCTGCTACTCAGGAGGCTGAGACCTGAGGATCCTGGTTCAAAGCCAGGCAGGGCAAAAAAGTCAATGAGATTCTCACCACCAATTAACCAGCAGAAAGACAGAAGTGGAGCTGTGGTTCAAGTTGTAAAGCACTAGTCTTGAGCAAAATAAACTCAGGGACAATGTTCAGGCCCTGAGTTCAAGTCCCAGGAATGGCAAACGCACACAGAAAAGAAGTAAGGATAATTTACTATGTGCAAGTTATTGAATAAGCTACGTGACTTAAGAAAAACTATAAAACAACATGGCCAACTGGCAGTAATGTATGTACACTTAATCATGGAGCTCTGAACAAGGAATTAATTAACTGGAACTTGCTGCAAAGACTTGCCTGAGTGCTATTTCTAGACCTACATGTTGAAAAGTAAGTAAGAGTTACTTTATAGTAAAGAGAGAAAAGGTGAATTTCAGATAGAGACTAACAACAAAGCTCAGAAGCCAGGCTCTGGTAGCTCATAGGTATAATCCTGGCTACTCAGGAGGCTGAGATCTGAGGATCATGTTTCTACGCCAACCCTGGGCAGGAAAGTCCATGAGATTCTCATCTCCATTAAACCACCAAAAAGTTGGAAGTGGACTTGTGGCTCCAAGAGTAGAGTGCTAGCATTGAATGAAAAAGCTAAGGGACAAGTCTAAAGCCCTGAGTACAAGCCTCAGCACCAGCATTTAGGAAAAGTTATCATAGAGAACACAATCTTTAAGAAAAATATCATGGAGCTGGTGCTGGTAACTCAGACCTGTAATCCTAGATACTCAGGGGGCTGAAATCTGAGGATCAGGGTTCAAAGCCAGCCAGGGCGGGAATGGCCTTGAGATTTCTATCTCCAATGAAGCACTAAAAATTGGAAGTATATCTGTGGCTCAGAGTAGTAGAGGGCTAGCCTTGAACAAAAAAAAAAAAGCTCAGTGACAGTGACCAGCACCCATGGCCAACAAAATAAATAAATAAATAATATAATATTGAGACAAGTCTCATCTATAAATCTATATCATACATAGAAGCATCCTATTTTTTAAGAGAAATTGACATGATTCTAAAATTTATATGGAGATACAAAGCACCTAGACTGCAAAGCAAACTTGAAAAGAAATGGAAATATTTCTACTGTAGGATTTCAAGACTTGCTATTATAAAGCTACAATCTCTGTGTTACTGGCATAAACATCAACAAGCATATTTCAGAATTGAGAGCTCAAAAATAGATCCACATGTAGAGACAGAAAAAAGTCAAATCCAGGCAATGGTTATATGGATTATTACTATAAAATTGTGTGTGTGTGTGTGTGTGTGTGTGTGTGTGTGTGTGCGTGCATGTGTTCACACACCTGCTTGGGGCTTGAATTCAGGGCCTGGTGCTGTCTGTTAGCTTTTTTGCTCATAACTGATACTCTTCCACTTGTGGCTTTTTCGGTGATCAGTTGGAAATAAGAGTCTCACAGACTTTCCTGCCCAGGCTGGCTTTAAACCACAATTCTCATTTATTTCTTGGTCCAGCTTTCCTTGGGATGCATCAAATTGGACTACACTAAATCCCAGATCAGGTAAGAGGAAAGCATTTAGATTTACTATGAGTTTGTATAAGATTTCTTTCTTTTTTTTCCTTTCTTCCTTCCTTCCTTCTTTCCTTCCTTCCTTCCATCTCTCTTTCCTTCTTTCTTTCCTTTTTTGGTCAGTTGTGGAGATTGAACTCAGGGCCTGTGTCTCACGGGAACTTTCCTGCCCAGGCTGGCTTCGAACCATGATGCTCAGATCTCAGCCTCCTCAGTAGCTAGGATGACAGGTGGGATCCACTGGCTCCTGGTTAAGATTTCCTCAGGCAACTTGAAGATGTTTACCTATAAATAGAAATTGCTATTTGAATGCATTTCTCATGAAGAAAACCTTTTTGTAAGATCATTTTTATTTCTAACCCTGAAGGCTTTAACTTTTTCTCAAACGAAGCAAGGAATAGACCTCATAGGCACATTTTGCAAAATAAATAACGATGAATTTGGTTTATGTTTCTCAGTAGAAAAAAAAATCAAGCAAATATTGAATATAAAATAGTAGCGTCAACAGAGTTGCATAAATGATCTGGCTATAAAACCGTAACCACTGTCTCCCAGGTGTGAAAATGTCTCTTTTATGAAACACAAACAAGAGTTCATTTGCAGATTGTGTTTTGTTAGTCTGCGGTGCTCTTTCCCCCGTTTGTGTTCCGGTTTCCGTTTCATAACGGCAGAACTATTTGCAAAGGTGTAATGGCAGATGATATCATCGATTTGGGCACAGGAATGGCTCACCATCTATGGAAAGAAAACACAGGCAAGCCTCCGCTTCACCCTGAAAGGCAAAGTCACCTCTGCACGAAACTTCCCAGATAATCCTTCTTGAAATGCAATGTGAGTTATGTAGGGGTGCCAGGTCCTTATGAAGATTATATGGCTACTTCTGATCTCTAACTCTTCTTTCCCTTCCTTGTCTCCCTCCCTCCCTCCCTTCTTCCTTTCTTCCCTCCTTCCCTTTGTTCCTTCATTCTTTCCTTCCATCCTTCCTTCCCTCTCTCCTTCCCTCTGTCCCTCCCTCTCTTTTCTCTTTTCCTTTTTCTCTGTTTCTTCTCCCTCTCTCCTGCTCCTCTTCTCTCTTTCTCTTTTACTTTCTTTCTTTTTTCTTCCTTTTTCTCTTTCTTTGTTCCTTCCTTCCTTTTTTCTCTCTCCTCTCTGTCCTCCCCTCTTCCCTCCCCTCTCTTCTCTTTCTTTTTCTCTTTCCCTCCTTCCTGACTTTTCTTTCTTTGTTTCTTCATTCCTTTCCTCTCTCCTTCCCTCTATCCCTTTCTGTCTTCCCTCCCCTCTTCTCTTCTTTTTCTTTTCTTCTTTGTTCCTTCTTCCTGCTCTTTCTTTCCCTCCCTCCCTCCCTTTCTTTCTTCCTCCTTCCTTCTTTTCTTCAAGATCTGTTTTGATTTGGACGACTTTTAGAAATATCTCTCTCAATAGCTTGAACTGTCTAAGCCTGCTCAGAAAAGCCTCTACTCTTCATGAAGATCTTACCGGCCTTGCCCGGCATTACCACCCCAGAGTTTTATCTATTGCTTGATATAAAAATATATGACCAGGGCTGGGCAGGTGGCTCAGTGGTAGAGTGTTTGCCTGGCATGCATGAGGCCCTGGGTTCAATTTCTCAGCGTCACATAAGCAGAAAAAGCTGGAAGTGGCACTGTGGCTCAAGTGGTAGAGTGCTTGCCATGAGCTGAAGAACTGAGGGACAGCACCCAGGCCCCGAGCATATATATATGTATGTATATGAATAGTAAGTATTATCTGAACATATAAATGAGTGAGTAAATGTAGCCATGATGCTAGAAAACAATGAATGTTCATTTGCTTAAATGCTTAGATGTATAGGTCTAAAACATTCTATACCCATCTGTGTTATCAAACACACTGCTCAGTAAAGGCACATTGTAGTTATTATACATGAAGGGAACCAAGCAGCCTATGTTTCTTTGGGCCTGGCTTACTTCACTTAATATAATTTTTTCCAAGTATTTCCATTTCCTTATGAATGGGGCAATGCCATCCTTTCTGATGGAAGCATAGAATTCCCTTATGTACATATACCACATTTTCTTGATCCATTTGTCTGTTGAGGGGCGTCTGAGTTGATTCCAGCTCTTGGCTATGTTTAAACAATGCTGCAATGAACATGGTTGTGCTGGTGGCTTTAGCTGGTTTTGCATTCTGTGCTTATTTTCTTTACATACAGCTTGTAAGTCTGAAAGATAAAGTTGGAAAGTGGTGAGAGGGGATGTAGTTTTTGTCTGTGGTCACGTGGAGAACTTTCAAATACAACTGCTGTAATTTAATTGAACAGTTGTTAATATCTGGGTCTGGATAGCCAAACTCCAGACAGTGGATTAATTCTGTATACTGACATCAAAAGATTTCTTCTTTGGACATCAGATTCTTTGGTGGGAATACTTTGAAAACCTCAGGTCAAGTGACAGAGGAGACAAGAAATGCTTTTATTAGCACTTATTATGAAAGAAGTTATTATAAAGCCTGAGTTTAAAAATAAAAGAAAGAAATCAAAGTGGGTTATTTCTCCATGGGAGATTCTAAGCATTTGCTATGAGTGAAGACCTTAAATAAAACATTCTCTGAAATTAAGCACGTGAAATTCTTTTTTTTTTTTTTTTGTCGGTCATGGGGCTTGAACTCTGGGCTTGAGTGCTGTCCCTCAGCTCTTCAGCTCAAGGCTAGTGCCCTACCTACCACTTGAGCCACAGCGCCACTTCCAGTTTTCTGGTGGTTTATTGGAGATAAAAGTTTCACGGACTTTCTTGCCTGGGCTGGCTTTGAACCACGATCCTCAGATCTCAGCCTCCTGAGTAACTAGGATTATAGGCGTGAGCCACCAGCACCCGGCATGAAATTCTTTTTGTGTGTACACACAGTCCTGGGGCTTGAACTCACAAACTAGGCAGCTTTTTTGCTGAATGCTACCACTCTACCACATCTGGCTTTTTGGTAATTAACTGGATATAAGAGTCTTGTGGACTTTCCTGCTTGAGCTGGCTTTGAACTGCAGAGCTCAGATCTCAGCCTTCTAAGTAGCTGTGATTATGGCTGTGAGCCACCAGTCCCTGGCAGCACATACTGTATCATTCTATTTCTTGATATTATTCTTTTTGCAATGACAGCAATAACTAAAAATAACATTTGCTTAAAAGAACTTTCAGCTATACATCAGAAGCCAGACGCACCATAATTTAAGTGAGATATTTTTGTGTCTGTGAGCTGGTCCTTGGCTTGAACTCAGGGCCTGGGCTCTGAGCTTCTTTGGCTCGAGGCTAGCGTTCTACAGCTGAAACCATAGCTCCACTTCTGGCTTTTTCTAGGTAATTGGAAAGTCTCACCAACTCTCCTGCCCAGGCTGGCTTTGAACCGTGATCCTCCTATCTCAGCCCCTTCAATAGCAATGATTACAGGCATGAGCCACCAGCACCTGACTAAATTATTCTAATTCTTCATTTAAAGTAGTGCTTCTGGCTTTGCAATTCTTTTTTTTTTTTTTTTTCCAGTCCTGGGGCTTTAACTAGGGGCCTGGGCACTGTCCCTGAGCTTCTTTTGCTCAAGGTGAGCACGCTACACTTGAGCCACAGCGCCACTTCCGGCTTTTTCTGTTTATCTGGTATGGAGGAATCGAACCCAGGACTTCATACATACAAGGCAAGCACTCTACCACTAAGCCACATTGCCCGCTCTGACTTTGCAATTTTCACCTTGACTTTTCTGATGAACCTTCATATACTTAGCTCTGAAGCCATATCAATGAACATTGCAGGGTCAAAGTTTCAAAGAAAAGGAAATAGCTCAGTCATCTGTTTTCACTTTTGATGCTGGGCTGGTCTAGACAGGATGAGTTCATTGGAACGGAGCTTTCTGCTGATAGCCATTCTGCCCTGGGAACTCTGTTTCCACTGTGGAAATGCTACGCTACTATTTTCATGGATGTGGGCAGTGTTTTCGTACTTCATAAGGATTTTCCTATCACAGTTCACAGAAATAACAACGTACAATCTTGCTGTACACTATAGATTTCAAATGTCTTGACATGTTTCACTGGTCCTCTGGAAGACATTTGACATCAGGCTGGAGAAATGAGGTTCTTTCAAGTCAAGTTTAAGTCCTTCCTTATGCAATATAATAGACATACAATAAGGTGTTCACAGCCCAAGGGATTAAGATAACTGCTTGTGGGTCAGGCACTGGTGGCTCACGCCTGTAATCCCAGCTACTCTGCAGGCTGCGCTCTGAGGATCCGAGTTTGAAGTCAGGCAGGAAAGATCATGAGATTTTATTTCCAGTTAGCTAACAAAAAGCCAGATGTGGAGCTGTGGCTCAAGTGGTAGAGTGCTTGAGCAAAGTATTTTGCTCAGGGACAGTGCACAGGTCCAAAGTTCAAGACCCAGTATTGGTACACACACACACACACACACACACACACACACACACACACATACACACTATTCCTTTTGGACTTCACATTTCCTGAGTTTTCATTATATAAAACATTATTCCAAAATTTAACAGCATAAAGCTACAGATTTTTATCACAGTTTTCTGGATAACTGCCACCAAAACTGGATTGCTTTAACTCCTTGAGTTGTTTGCTGCTTAGAGTTCTGGTCCTAGTGAGGTTGCCTGTAGTATCAGCAGGTCCACTGCTTTGTCATTTCTAATACCTTCATCTGCTCGCTCGCTCTCTCTCTCTCTCTCTCTCTCTCTCTCTCTCTCTCTCTCTCTCTCTCTCTCTCTCTCCTTCCCTCCCTCTCCCTCTCCCTCTCTCTCTCCCCTTCCATCCTTCTCCCTCTCCCTCTTTCCCTTCCTTCCCTCCTTCCTTCCTTCCCTCCTTCCTTTCTTCCCTCCCTCCTTCCTTCCTTCCTTCCTTCCTTCCTTCCTTCCTTCCTTCCTTCCTTCCTTCTTTTTGGTCTTTTTGGTAGTTTAGTGAAGATACAGTCTCATAGATTTTCCTCCCTAAACTGGCTTCAAACTGTGACCCTCGGATCTCAGCCTCCTGTGTAGCTAGGATAACAGGTCTGAGCCACCAGTGCCTGGTGCAATTACATTCACTTTTCAAATGTGATTTCTGATTCATTCAATGCATGATAATAAAAAAAAGATAATTCTTGGGGGAAAATGAGAATGTGACTATAACATATATTCCATTACGGGTACAGAGCTTATCCTCCTAGGACCAGTAGTAAATTTGAAAGGACATACTTTCAAAAGTGACTTATACCTGTTAATCCTAGCTACTCAGGAGGCTGACAGTTGAGGATCATGGTTTGAGGTTAGCCCATGCAGACAAATTTGTGATACTCTTATCTCTAGTGAACCAGCAAAAAGTCAGAAGTAGAGGATGGCTCATGCAGCAGAGCACCAGCCTTGAGTTGAAAAAGCCAAGCAAGAACACAAGGCCCTAAGGCTCTTCTTGTAGTCTGACCATGGATGCAGTGTGTGTTGTAAGCAAGTGAAGTTTGAGAGTGATGGCGGCTGCCATTGCTCTAGGCTGCGAGTGTAAATCACAGACGTGACTTTGTGGTTAATAGCTTGAGTCCAGGGAGACAGAAATACATACACACAAACAAGGAGGCTCAGCCCTGTCAGACATTTACAGCCCGACCCCTGCTGAGCAAATACCATCGATATTTATGGTGCGTGTGTGCAAAAAATATATGGTGGTATATTTGTATTTATAAATACAATGAACGTGCTTGACTTCCACAAACATTCTTGGTAGGTGTTGGGTTTTTTTCTCCTCACGGGACTGGATTGTTCCTTGCTTCTTTTTAGTAAAAGATGTTACCATCTTTGAGATTCTTCAGCATTCTTTTCTCTTGGATAAAATGGCTTTGGGTGCTTTTGTGTGTGGCTGTCATTTTTCAGGGGTAGGTAGCTTGCCTATAAAACCATGTCTGGGGGCTGGGCAGGTGGCTCAGTGGTAGAGCGCTCGCCTAGCATGCATGAAGCCCTGGGTTTGATTCCTCAGTAACCACATACACAGAAAAAGCCAGAAGTGGTGGTGTGGCTCAAATGGTAGAGCATTAGCCTTGAGCACAGAGAGGCTCAGGGACAGCGCCCAGGCCCTCAGTTCAAGCCCCAGGACTGAACAAAAAAAAAGTCTGTGGGATCAATCTTGACAGATTTTAGCAAAAGAATATATTTAGTAATAGCTGCATATTTCACACACAGATAGGTCCTGGGGCTTGAACTCAGGGCCTGGGTACTGTCCCTGAGCTCCTTTTGCTCTACAAGGTAATTGTTTTATTTTATCTTTATTTGGTTCAAGTTCTAGGACTTGAACTCAGGGTCTGGGCGCTGTCCCTGAGCTTTATATGCTCAAGACTAGCGCTCTACCACTTGAGCCACAGCGCCACTTCGAGCTTATTTGCTAGTTCATTGGAGATACGAGTCTTAAGGACTTTCTTGCCTGGGCTGGCTTTGAACCGTGTTCCTCAGGTCTCAGCCTTCTGAATAGCTAGATGACAGGCGTGAGCCACCAATGCCCAGCTTAAGAGGCAATTTTAATTTAGAAAAGAAGCTGAGTATTACAACACACATGTTTTGTTCAGAACTATTGCTATTAGTTGCTTAAGGAAGAGGACACTCATGGATTAAATGACTACAATTAAAATGAGCCAGGTGACTATGGCTCATACCTGTCAACCCAGCTCCTTAGAAGGCTGAGATCTGAGGGTCCAGGTTCGAAGCCAGTCAGAGCGAGGAAAGTCCATGAAACACATCTCCAGTGAATCATCAGAATACTGGTAGTGGAGCTGTGGCTCAGGTGGTAGAGCACCAGCCTTTAGTGACAAAGCTAAAAGGCAGCACCCAGGCCCTGAGTTCAAACCCTAGTACTGACACCCACACAAAAGCGTCTTAGGGAATGGCAGATCGAGCACTTTATGGCTTAGATGCTGTGATTTGTCTGTTTGGTTTGTTGAACTGGGCTTTGAACTCAAGCTGAGTACTTGGTTGACTTTCTTGCCCTACTGCTGCTCTACCACCAGAACCAGAACCACACTTCCAGCCCAGGTTTTGGCTGGTGATTTTAGTTATGGCGTCTCATGGACTTTTCTGCTTGGAGCTGGTCTTAAATTAAGACTCTCCAGATCTTAACTCCCTGCGTAGCTTGGCTGGGATTACAGGAGTGAGGTGTTTTACCCAACCTCCAAGTTCCCCCCATTCCAAAGAGAGGCTCAAAGCTATGAACCTATATAGTGACCTAAGACCTAGAAGATAGCAACTATTCCCTATTGTTAGGTGCCAGTGACTCACTCCTGTCATCCCAGCCACTCAGGAGGCTGAGATCTGAGGATCAAAGTTCAAAGCCAGTCTGAGCAGGAAAGTCTGTGAGACTCGAATCTCCAAGTAGCACCCAACTTAGATTTCTTGCCTTTTTTGTGAGTGTGCTTGCTATTCTGTTTTACCAAGGAAAGGTTTATTATTGGATGTGAGTTTCTTGAAATGTTCACAGTTCTGACTGTCTCTGGCCCTTCTAAATTCAGTTTACATCCGGGCAAAACATTTCTTGGGCCACACAGTGGGATTTCCTAACCTAGCAAACAGAGTTCTTGCTAAAGAACACAGACCACATATTGTCCCCTACAAGGTTCTGGAACACGGTGGTATTCAATAAATACGAAATAATATACCCAATAAAACTAAATTACCACTCAATCCTTCAGGCTAATTTTATACCTTCGTGGAATGGATTTCATTTTCATAACCATGCAGAGAAAATAATTTAAATGCTACCAAATATTACAATCTCCTTCTTGGCTCCCATCTGGGTTAATTTTAAAACATGAGGAATATTATGATTATGGTGATTTTTTTCAATAAGAAGAGCAAATCAGAGAGACAGCGATTTTTTTCGGCGTTGATGATCACACCTGTAATTCTAGCTACTCAGGAGCCTTGAGGGAAAAAGCCAAGCAAGAGCTTGAGGCCTAGAGTTCAAGCATCATCTTTGTGACTGAAGAAAGAAGAGAAGCCCTCTCTCTCTCTCTCTCTCTCTCTCTCTCTCTCTCTCTCTCTTTCTCAAGCCATTTAGCAAAACATTCAGAAAGTGCTCTGCTCTTACTTCAGATGATAGGCTAACAAATCTCTGTAGTCAGAACAATTCAGGCGGCCGATTCCCGCTCTCCTATCTAGATCCCCTGAAAAAAGTAGGAAAAAGGACTGTTTATCAGACACAGGGTTGCTATTCAAGAGAAAGCGTAAGCTGGGCCCTGTGGCTCCTAGCTATAACCCCAGCTACTCAGGAGGCTGAGATTTAAGGCTGGGAGTTGGGAGCTATGAGACTCTTATACCTAATCAGAAAAATGCTGGTGTGGTTCAGGTGGTAGAGTACCAGCCTTGAATAGAAAAGGTGAGCAAGAAATAAAGTCCTGAGTTCAAGCCCCAGTATCAGCACAAGAAAAAGAGAGAGAGAAAGAGGCAGAGAGACACAGAGAGAGACAGAGAAAGACAGACAGACACAGAGACAGAGAAAGAGAGGGCAACAAGCAATAATTGTCTTTGTTTTCCTTTGTTGACAGTTTGGAGTATATCCTTCCCGACTTTTTTCTATTCTGAGCAAACTTAGAAAATACCCATGCGTCTTCTTATGCTCGGCATACTTCAGTATTTGAAGTGAAGTTGGGCTACGGTGCTGTATGGGTGTAGCTTGGTGGTAGAGTCTGTGGCTAAGCAAGCTCCACTAGGGCCTGGGTTCCATTCCTGCCCCAACCAACCAGCTGACATGAACTGAATAGGGGGCAATCTTCCTGCTTTACAACAACAACAACAATAATATTTCCCAAAGGAAACTGGAGATACAGCTGGGAGCCAGTGGCTCACACCTGTAATCCTAGAGCTTCAGGAGGCTGAGATCTGAGGATCACAGTTCAAAGTCAGCCTGGGCAGGAAAGTCTGTGAGACTCTTATCTCCAATGAACCACCAGAAAACCAGAAGTGGAGCTGTGGCTCAAGTGCTAGAGCTCTAGTCTTGAGCACAAAAGCTCAGGGACAGGGCTCAGGCCCTGAGTTTAAGCCCCAGGACCTGCACACACACACACAGATACAGACACAGACACACACCCCACACACAGACAGTTACATTCTAAAAGGAGTTAATGCCTTTGCATTTTTAGGCCAAGTGTTAAAACGATCTGTAGCCAGGCGGTGGTGGCTCACTACTTAGGATCTGAGGATCACAGTTGGAAGCTAGCCAGGGCAGGAAAGTTCCTTGAGATTCTTAGCTCAAGTTAACCACCAAAAAGCCAGAAGTGGAGCCGTGGCTCAAGTGGTAGAGCAAAAATCTAAGGGGCAGGGTCTAGGCATTGACTTCCAACCCCAGTACCAGCATACACATGCATGTGTGTGTGTGTGTGCATGTGTGCGCTTGTGCACGCTCACACACACACACACACACACACATTATCTGTAAGCTCTTATTGGCCAGTGGTTTTTATCTCCCAGGAGTTTGTGTCTTTGGTCAGTTTGAGCTCATCTTCAGGAGCCAGAGCTGTTCTGGAGCTTGGAAAACAAGTCAGTGTTTCTGAAGGACTCTGCAGCTGGCCTTTGTGTAACTGTAGTATTCACTCTGGGCCCCTATTCTTCAGAAATACCAAGTCAACAATAAAGGTGTAAAATAGATCACAGGATCAGAAATGGAGCATGTTGTTTGATTTCTTTTTCCTGTTGAATTTCCCCTTCTAAGAGATACAAATCTCCCAGGAGCTCTTATTTCAAGTGATCAGACCTTCGTGTCCAGCTCATGAGCTTTTACTGCAGCAAAAGCAAAGAGACGCAGGCCAAATGCCAATGGCTCATGCCAGTAAGCCTAGCTACTCAGAAAACTGAGACCCGAGGATGCAGGTTCAAAGCCGCCCCTCGTAGACAAACCTGTGAGACTCTTTTCTACAGTCCACCAGCAAAAAATGCTGAAAATGGAGCTATGACTCAAGCGGTAGAGCACCAGCCTTGAATGAGGCCCTGAGTTCCAGGCCCAACACTGACACCAAAAGGAAAGAGAGAAACTTAGAAACACTGCTTTGTTTTTAAACCAACAATAATTCAGGAAAGGGAGCTGAGGTCACTAGCAAAAAAAGACTGAAATGTCAAAGCCCAGGTTTAGCTTTTCCCCACCCAGTGGGTTTTCTTTAACAGCTAAACTGACCTCACCCCTAGGGAAGACAGCTCACAAAAGTGCTACTATGATCGATTTTAGAGCTTTTGGTATTTACCTTCACTAAGTCACTTGTGGAGAAAACTCATAGCCACTGGAATATTTTTATTTTTTATTTACGCAGACTCTCCTCCCTTTCACGGCTGAAGAAAGGAGTTATTTTAGAACTACTCGAGCTAATATTTGTTGTCCTGAGCAGCTGCTGTTTCAAAAGATTCCAAGAAATAGTGTTCAAAATTGTAATGAGAGAAAGAAAGGGAGAGGGATTTTTTTAAAAAAACACTATTTTTTTTTTGTTGTTGTTGGTGTTAGAAATGTTAAGGTAGTTTAGGCGTTGTAGGAATGAAAAGGATAAACTGCCAAAAATCACAGACGTTAGTGTGAGTATCATGGATGACCCCTCTGTGGCCACATTTTTAAAAAAATTCACCAAGTTAAAAATGATTGCCCAGCCAGGCACCAGTGGCTCACGCCTGTCATCCCAGCTACTCAGGAGGCTGAGATCTGAGGATCGTGGTTCAAAGCCAGCCCAGGCAGGAGGAAAGTCTATGAGACTCTTATTAGTAATGAACCACCAAGAAGCTGGGAGTGGAGCTGTAGCTCCAGCGGTAGAGCATTAGCTTTGAAGAGAAGAAGGCCCTGAGTTCAAGCCCGTGTCTTGGCACACAGAATGGAATTGTTTTGCTTTATGAAGTAGATTAGTGTTTTTCTGGGGCTGGGGTGGTTTAGGGGTGATCGGGTGAGCCCAAGTCTTCTCTTTTGAGGTGACAAATACGTTCAAAGTTTAGAATAGGAAGCTGGTTGTATCATACCCTCTCAATTTATTAAAAGCTGTTGTATCCTGTAAATGGGTGAGTTTTGCGATGATCAAATCATCTCTCAAATGAAGATTTTTTTTTTTTTTTGTCGGTCGTGGGGCTTGAACTCTGGGCCTGGGCGCTGTCCCTCAGCTCTTCAGCTCAAGGCTGGCACTCTACCACTTGAGCCACCTGCCCAGCCCCTCATTCTTCTTTATGTTCATTAATTGATGGTTGTTTTATAGCTGGGTTTGGTTTTTTCTTTTGTTTTGTTTTTTCTTTTGGCCATCTGACAAGAAAAAGAATGTTGACTAGATTTTGGTGACCGACTATATATAAACATAATATACAGTATATATAATATATATACTATATATAAACATTTTTAAGGAGGGAGAAGATTCCTTTTATTATACAAATATAAATACATTTATCTTTACTTACTTTCTATTTTGTGCTGGTTCTGGGGCTTAAGCTCCGAGCCTGAGCAGTGTTCTTGAGGTTTTGTGCTCGAGGCCGGAGCTCTACCCCTTGAGCCACCGCTCCATGCCCGGCTTTGGCTGGGGGCCGGTTGGAGGCAGAGGCTTGTGGGCTCTCCTGTCCGGGCTGGCTTCGAACCCTGGTCCTCCTGACAGGCGCGGGCCGCCAGCGCTGGGCGGGCCTTGTCCTTTCGGGGCACCATTCCAAGGTGACGTTAGGCGCAGTTCAGTCAGAGAAGAGGAAAACAGCCTGAATTGAGGCCGACTTACGCTGTGGGGAGGAAACTCCTATGAAACGCTCAGGATCGGGAAGTGTGCTGCTTTTAGTCGGTCTGGAGACGGGACCGTGAATCTCAGGGTGCTGGGCAGCCGCCACCCCCGCCGCAAGGTGGAGCGGGGAGCTCGGAGGAAGCGGCGGGCGCGGCCGGGCGGGGCGGAGCTCCGAGCAGCCTCCCAGCGGGCCCGGGCAGCAGCGTGCGCGGCCGACCTCCGCGAGCCGCCGGGGCCGGGCAGCAGCGTGCGCGGCCGACCTCCGCGAGCCGCCGGGGCCGGCGCCGCGGCTCGGGGGCGGGGCGTCGGGGCTCGGGGGCGGGGCGTCCGGCGCCGCGGCTCGGGGGCGGGGCGTCGGGGCTCGGGGGCGGGGCGTCGGGGCTCGGGGGCGGGGCGTCGGGGCTCGGGGGCGGCGCCGCGGCTCGGGGGCGGGGCGTCGGGGCTCGGGGGCGGGGCGTCGGGACTCGGGGGCGGGGCGTCCGGCGCCGGGGCGCTCGGGGGCGGGGCGTCCGGGCTCGGGGGCGGGGCGTCGGGGCTCGGGGGCGGGGCGTCCGGCGCCGGGGCTCGGGGGCGGGGCGTCCGGCGCCGCGGCTCGGGGACGGGGCGTCGGGGCTCGGGGGCGGGGCGTCGGGGCTCGGGGGCGGGGCGTCCGGCGCCGGGGCGCTCGGGGGCGGGGCGTCCGGCGCCGCGGCTTGGGGGCGGGGCGTCCGGCGCCGGGGCGCTCGGGGGCGGGGCGTCCGCGCCGGGGCGCTCGGGGCCCGCGCGGGGCCCGCGTCCAGGCCCCTCGGCCGACAAAGGAGGCAAACGAGCAAATATCACAATAAAAAGCAGACATTGCGTGCGTGAGGGTGCGCGTGCGCGCGCGCGGCTTCCTGCGACGGCCCCGCCCCCCTCCCCCCCCACCCCGCACCCCGCCGGCTCCGTCCTCCCGCCCGGAGGGCCGCACCGGGCGGGCCGGGTGGGGAGCGGGCTGCGACGCCCCGTCCTTCGATTCCCCCGCCCCGCCCCGCCCCGCCCCGCCCCGCCCCGCCCCGCCCCGCCCCGCCGTCTTCAGTGAGATCCCGGATCCCGGGGGCCGCGCGCAGCCCGCCCCGCCGGCCCCGCCCCCGAGCGGCGCGCGCACCCGCCCCGCCCGCCCCGCCCGGCCGGCGCGAGCCCCGGCGGAGGCTCCCAGGGGCTGTTTAAATACGATCTATAAATACTCCCCGAGCGCGCGCCCGGCGTCACCGCGCGTCGCGCCCTGCGATTGGCCAGCGCGGAGGCCTCCTTTGCATAATCCGCGGGGCCCGGCCGGCGGTGACGTCATCCCGCCGCTGGGTCCCTGCGGGGGGCGGGGCCAGCAGGGTCAGGGGTTGGGAAACCTCATTCTTCTCCCCCTCCCTCCCCTCACTAACTCCCCCCCCCCTCCCCCTCCCCCCCTCTCCCCCCTCCCCCCTCTCCCCCCCCCCTGCGGTCTCCTGCGGCTGCGGCTGCCGGGCCCTGTCAACCTGCGGGCCCTGTCAACCTGCGGGCCCTGTCAGCCTGCGGGCCCTGTCAACCTGCCTCCAGCCAGGCGCCGGGACAGAGCCGGATTTTCGCCCACGAGCGCCCTCTGCCGTCTCCGGGCTTGGGGGTGACGGAGCCCCTGACCATCCCCAGCGTGAGGCTGAGCGCTGTCGCGTTGCCACGAGAGCGTCCGGTCCGCGCAGCCCTTCGCGCTCTCAGTCGGCCTGGGAAGGCCGCGCCTGCGCCCCGCGACCCCGGAGGCGAGACCCGAGGACCCGAGTTCAAAGCCAGCCTGGGCGCGACGTCCTGGAGACGCTTGTCCCCGAGGAACCGGCCACGGGGAGCCGTGGTCGGGGCCCGGGACGGCGCGCGGGCCCCGCGGTCGGGGTCAGGGCCCGGGACGGCGCGCGGGCCCCGCGGTCAGGGCCCGGGACGGCGCGCGGGCCCCGCGGTCAGGCGCGGTCGGGGCCCGGGACGGCGCGCGGGCCCCGCGGTCAGGGCCCGGGACGGCGCTCCGCCGCCTGAGCCACGGCTCCACTTCCAGCCTTTGGCTGGCTCGTGGCTTTCCTGCCCAGGGTGCTTACGAACTGCCGCCCCCAGGTCTCAGGCTTCTGAGTAACTGCGGTTACAGGCGTGAGCCACTGGCGCCTGCATCCGAGCGTGTTCACCTCAGGTTTAAACTACAGTGACGACACCAATTTATACCTCTATGGGGGTTACTACTTTTCTCCTTATCGTAAAGAGCAGTTATCAGGAATGAGCGTGGCGTCTGCACGCATGTCTATGCACGTTTTATTTGAGTTTCTACATGATTTCTTACACGAGTTTTATGTAAGTTCACTATTGTATGTGTGTAAATGTCGTAAGGAAACCTCTTACTTGGCACAAAAAATTTTTAAAGGCAATTTGTAGTGAAGCCTTTTAAAACATTTAATTGGATTTTTTTTCTTTCTTTTTCTTTTTGCCAGTCCTGAGACTTGAACTCAGGGCCTGGGCGCTGCCCCTGGGCTCCTTGTGCCCAAAGCTAGCTCTCTACCACTTGAGCCACGGCGCCATTTCCATCTTTTTCTGTGATCTCATTGGAGGTGAGAATCTCAAGACTTTCCTACCCAGGCTGGCTCCAAATCACAATCCTCAAATCTCAGCCTTCTTGAGTTGGTAAGATTACAGGCGCGAGACACAGGCAGCACTTAAAAAAAACAAAACAAGACGATGTTCTCCTTAAACGTTTTATAGTTTGGTTTTTTAGGAGCCCACGCTGAGCTTGGTGGTCTCTGGCGATGCGTGACAGTGTCTCATTCTTTCTTGGTTTGTAAGGATCTCAGGGCTTGCCATGAATAAGAGGAAAGCCTGCCATGATCAGAACTGGCTCAGACTGGTAAGGAAGAGCCTGCAAGTCGTTTTTGAGGAACTCAAATATTGGGGTACACTTGTGCTCTCTAAAAGGCTTGTATTCTTATGGATCGGGGTCATAGACTGAAGTAGGAGCTTCTGGGGGCCAATCTGCAAAATAAGCCTGGATTCTCCCCTCTCCAAGGGCTGCTTGCTGCTTCTTAGAGTATTTTTTCACAACAGAACAAGGATGGAATCTTTTTATACAAGTCTATATACTTGGCTAATAAAAATGTCCTCTGGGAGGCTTTGTGAGGCGTAGCACTGTGAAGCTGTTATTTCTCAGTTTTGCGGTGGGTATGTGCTAATCCCGGGGCTTGAACTCGGGGACTGGGTGTTGTCAGTTTTTTTCACTCAACATTGGCATTCTTCCACTTGAGCCGTAGCTCCACTTCTGGCTTAAAAACAAAACTAGAAATGGATTCCTTCCACCTCCTTAGGGAACACAACTCTCCTGGGGTGGCTAGTCATGATTCTGTCCTCTGCTGGTACCTGAGTCCCCTCCTCCGGTTTGTAAAGCTGTGTCCTTTGGTGAGAATTTCACGTGGATTCTGCGCGATTCGGTATTCACCTTGCGGCGCCCTCCGCTGACCTTGAGGATTTGCTCTGCATGTGGTGTGTCTGCTTTTAAAGGCCTTAGTAGAGCATAAGGCATTCCGTGCCCTTCGCTACGCTGACAAATGCCCTATCTTCGCTGTATGAAGCCCTAGGCCCACAAGCAAAGTTGATTTTGCTTTTAGTTGTAGTTCAACACTCTTATTGTCTTAAATGAGAGAACCAATCATGGAAAACCAGGCAGGACTTTAGAACCTTCACTGAGTGGCTCAGCAAAGTTTTAAGCGGCCTTTGCTACTTCACTCAGACAAAATCTTTGGTAAAGAATGCTTCCCAATCACGCCAGCCCGCACCGTGCCAGGCTGGATAGTTTCCCAAAGTCACCTCTGAATGTCACACAGGTGTTTGAGATCTGTCTGGACTACCGAGGCAACGTAGCAAGGTGTCTACCACCAGGTTTCTTTTAGGGCTCTGGAAATAACAAAGGTATCATGGCGTTCAACCCGCACCACTGGGAATGCTGAACTCGGCATGGGTCTTTCTGTGGCTAATAGAAGTCTGAGAGCTGTTTAAGATTCATACTGCTCGTGTGGATGGCTTCTTTTGGCTGTGAATTCTCTCTTAGGCACTGATTGCTGGGAAAGGTTTGATGTTATTATAACAGGAACAGTTCGGAGTCTTGTCCGGAAGCCGCTTGAGCATGGGAGGAAGTGAGTTTTCAGTGAGTCTTATCTTGATGCCAGTTGTGAAGTCTGTGGCCTTCGTTCATGTCTGCACACCATCTGCCCTCTTTCCTGAACTCGTGGAGAGCGGTAAACCCTTGGATTTACAATGGAATTGACCCGCGTGTGTCCACGAGCACTGGAGCCATCTTGGAACTGACGAGTGTCTATTCTTGATGTTATTGGTGTGTTTGAATATTTCTCTTCTCTTCAAATTCTAAACAAACGGCCTAGGAAGATCACAACCATTTCTTCTAGAAATAAACAGGTATTTAAACATTGCATGCTCCTTAAATCTCTTGAATGTGGCACATATAAAATGCTCTGTCAAATATAATGAGTGTACTCTTGAGACGTGGTCTTTGGAGCACTGTGCTTTGTATTCAGTGGGCTTGTGAATTAATAAAAAGTAGAAGCCGGGCGCCAGTGGCTCACGCCTGTCATCCCAGCTACTCAGGAGGCTGAGATCTGAGGATCACAGTTCGAGGTCAGCCTGGGCAGGAAAGTCCCTGAGACTCTTAGAAAAAGCTGGAAGTGGATCTGTGGCTCAAGTGCTGGAGTGCTCACCTCGAGCACGGAAAAGCCTCACGGACAGAGTCCAGGCCCTGAGTTCAAGCCCCGGAATGGCAAAAAGAAAAGAAAAACAGCTTATAAGCTAGATGGCACCTGTTATACTTTCTGAAACCTGAACTCCAG